>NC_041402.2:37613087-37915587 GCF_900747795.2 Erpetoichthys calabaricus
CTGTCTTAGGTCTTTGTAGGGTCGCTCTTTGGCTATGTGGATGTTTTAGGTTCCAAATAAATGAGGTTATGGTTGAATTTAATTGCTTAAAGAATGATTTATTGATGTATATTGGAATGTTTTGAAATAAAAAGAGAAGCTTAGGAAGGATATTCATCTTAACAACGTTAATTCTTCCAGCTAGAGTGAGATGGAGGGTTGATCGTCTATGCAAGTCTTGCTTAATATTTTCCATACAGACGGCAAAATTTTGTTGATAAAGTGATTTATAGTTACTTGTGATATTTACCCCTAGGTATTTAAACTGATCTGCAATAATAAAAGGGAAAGTGTCCAATCTAATATTGTATGCTTGGGAATTCACTGGAAAGAGCACACTTTTATTCAAATTAATTCTGAGACCAGAGATCTTTTGAAATTCTGTAAGTGTTGCTAAGACTGCAGGCACAGTATTTTGTGGGTCTGATATATACAGTACCATATCATCTGCATATAGAGAAATTTTCTGTTCCAGTCCTTCTCTGATAATCCCCTTTATCTGATAAGCATTTCAACAGTAAACTGCCAGTGGTGACAAAGGGCATCCTTGTCTGGTACCATATTCTAGTTTAAAGTAGTCTGAGCAAATGTTTTTAATACAAACTGAAGCTTCTGGATTGGTATACAGTAGTTTGATCCATGCACAAATATTCGGGCCAAACCCAAATTTCTCTAATGTAGTGAAAAGATAGTTCCATTCAATCATATCAAATGCTTTTTCTGCATCCAACGATAATAATATCTCTGGGGTGTTTGTCTTTGCAGGTGAATATATTACATTAAACAGCCGTTGGAGATTGGAAGCTAAGTATCGGCCTTTAATAAATCCAGTTTGATCTTGTGATATTACTGAAGGCAGCTCTTTCTCCATCCTTCTAGCTAGGACTTTGGAGAATATCTTAACATCATTATTCAGAAGTGAAATTGGTCTGTATGATGCACATTGTAATAAGTCCTTGTTTTGTTTAGGAAAGACGGCGATTAATTCTTGGCGAAAAGTTTGAGGTAGAATTCGATTGTTTCTAGCTTCTGTAAATGTTGCTAATAAGTGGGGAGCTAGCCGAGTGGAGAATTTCTCATAAAATTCGACAGGGTAGCCATCGGGGCCTGCTGTTTTCCTGCTCTGAAGTGACTTTATAGCATCTAGTAATTCTGTTAGTGCCAGAGGTTTATCCAATTCCTCTGCAATAAAAGTATCTATTTATGGTATCTATAATGTATCCAGAAATGCATTAGATTGTGTGTTGTCTTCTTTGAACTCAGTAGACTATAAGGATTTATAGTAGTCTCTAAATGTGTGCATTATATTTTTATGGTCAACGATTTTATCTCCGTTTGTGTTGGTGATTGCTGGGATTGTATTGCGAACTTCTTGCATTGTGGATTTGTTGAGCTAAGAGCTTATTAGCTTTCTCTATGTTCATAGTAATGATGTCTTGATTTAAAAATGAGTTGTCCAGTTTCTTTGGTTGTTAAGAGGTTGAGCTGTGAATGCAGAGCCTATCTTTTCCTATGAAGAACTTCACTTGGACACCTGGCATGTTCTTGATTTATTCTAGTAATTTCGCTGGTTAGCTCTGATATCTTCTTGGTTTCTAATTTATTTCTGTGGGAAAGATATGAAATAATCTGTCCTCTTAAGAAGGCCTTTAGAGTTTCCCAGAGTATACCTGCAGAGACCTCTGAGAATGTATTTGTCTCTAGGAAGAAACTGATTTGTTTTGATATAAATTCTGTACTGTTCTCATCTACTAATAGAAGTGGGTTAAGACACCATTGGGGGATGATTATGTGGGGCATAATAATTTCAGCTCTAAGATCAGAGTGGCATGGTCAGAAATAACAATAGTGTCATACTTGCAAGTAATCATTAACATTTTAGAATAGGCATTTACATTGAGGAAGCAGGTTCTCTTCCCTCTTTTACTCCATTTATTTTTACTCATTTATTAATTTATCTATTTACTTATTTTTTACTAGTTTTAAGATTTACTCTGCCTAGCTCTCTTTCTCAGAGGTAGGGGTTGATTTGTTTCAGACCTTTTTTTGTAAAACTTTAGTTATTTGTATGGAATGCTATTTGATTGTATTAAAATCAATAAAATAAAATAAAAACAAGAAAGTCACAACCTTAGTGGTAAAAGTTTGCCACTGGGGGGAAGACAAGCAATGAGCCAAACTTCCTTTAAACTATCTAAAATCTTAGAATCTCACTATATAACATAGTGGGCAAAAGTAGGTTTACAGTTGTTCTTATGGAAAAAGACATGCAGGTTATGATTGCTACACTGAAGCTCATTTTAATAATAATAATAATAAGTAGAAGAAGACAAATAACATAAATAAATACAATAATTAATAATATTACAAGAAAAAATTGTGTGTTAATAAATCTACTTTTGCCCACAAAAGAAAAACCTGTATTAAAGTTGTGTACTTTCAATTTATATTTATCTATCTATCTATCTATCTATCTATCTATCTATCTATCTATACAATTATCAAGGGATGAATTTAAGGCACTTTTGACTTGCACATTTATGACAGGTGCTCAAAATGGTTACCATGACCATCCAGACACTTCTGATTACGGCAAACTACTGCTTGAACAATGTTGGCTAAAGTGTCCAGTGAGACTGATGCACATGCTGTTTCAATTTCTTCTTGAAGAGTGGCCAGTGTAGCTGGTTTCATTCATGTGAGTAACGACATCTTCTGAGATAACGTCATAATACACAGTTGCCATAATTCGATTCGGCTTTTGAAAAGTCCAGAGGTAACAACTGCTACAGTGTGTATACATTTTCTTGGCCCCCTCTTTATATATCCAAGCATGCGAATGGAAATGACCACTCTTTTGTTTTCCTTAGAATGGAGAACTCCTGTAAAGACTAACGACGTCAGTTCCGCTTTGCCCACATTAGCCCTTCCCCTTCCACCTCAATAAAGATTGTGACCATACAGGAGGTCCCTGTTAATTTTAGGACGCACATCAGAAGAAGGAGACAGTTTTCTGAAGTCAAACACTTTGACAGTTTGATGAGCTATAAGCAATGACTACTCACCATTTCAAAAGCATTTTTCTTTCTTTCCTTTCCCAAGAACTCCAAATTTTTTTTTATTGTTCTTATTTATTAATTATATCTTTTTTTCTTCTTTTCCACAGTATGTGTGCAATCTCAAGAAGTAGATCAATACTGAAAGGCATTCTTTGCTTGAAAATTGATAGATTTTTGTAAATATATGAAAAATGTTCCTCTTCATTAAATACAAGTCGGAAACTATTGTACACCTTGAAAGGGGTTAAATACAGAAATTATCCTTTAAGAACACTTAAAATCATTATTATTTTACAAATGTATAATATTCATTGATTTGTCCTCAGGTGATAACATTTATGATTAGTATTATCCATCTATCCATATGCTCGGCTTGTTTGATCCAGTTTTTGGGTCCTGAGGAGTCTGGGCCAGTTCTGTCAGAATCTGTGCAAAACATTGAACCCAGGCCAAGTAGCAGGTTCACCGAAAAGATTTTTTTTTTCCAAGTAAAGATATTTTAAATCTATTTTTTAGGCTTCCAGGGAGTGTAACACTGGGTGCAAAGCAAAAAACAACATTGGAATAACAAAAAGTCCAGTGCTATGCTATTATTATTATCGTCTGTCTATCCGTTCGTTATTTGAATATTTGAAGGCACTTAAGGCAGTAAATAACCTTGGACTGGCTGGCTTACCTTTTCATTTACAAATTAGCTTAATTCAATTTAAGGTAATAAGAAGTGGAACACTATACTGGCAGTACTGGGTACATGACAGAAGTCAATCCATGATGGGGCACCACTTCATCACGTCTTTTATTATTACTTCTCTATTAAAATAAAAAAGCTTTTTGTCATGTCTGCGTTATTCATCAGTGACCTTTCCCCTCCACTCCACTCATCCAATCGTTACTCCTACTGCGCACATCCTCTTTCCATACCACCTAGTGACACTCTCAGTGCTGCTAAGTCACCCTTCAATGCAGTTGGTTATAATGACTAGGCAGAAAAGCAAATTATTCAAAAATGTTGAATTTTAGATCTCGATAGAAAAACTGCGGCAAGAGTGGATAATGAACATCAAAAAAAGACAATGAACAAAAAATAGCTACATATGATAAAATAAAGAACAAAGGGAATCATTCAATAAACAAGAAAGAGAAAAATATCCCCAAACAATATGCAAACAGAAATGCAAAAAGCAATGTTCATAGCATGTAAGCTAGAGGATAAACAAATTCATAATATTATTTTTGATAAGGCATTAATGAAATTTCATTTTTTTTTTATACATTTTACTTTTTTACTTTAAATTTTTACTACGTTTTATTATTCACTGGTATTTTAAAATAGACTGTTGTAGTGAAATACTCAAGTAACTGATTTTCTATCTGCAATAACTAAGGACTAAACTGTTGCCCTCCCATGCCTCACAACCACTTCTATATACCAGCTTTTTAGAAACAATCGATTTCTCTAATGAAGGTGCGCCCCGATGCCCTTCGAGTGGCTCAGCCACAAGATAGTGGACACCCAGCGCCCGTCCCCAGGAGTTGGCAAGCAAAGTGAGCAGGGAGTGGAGCTCACTAGTTACTATTATTATCAAAGCTAATTATGTACTTATTGATCTGTCCTCTGATGATGATGATTATGCTCATTATTATAGTTATTATTATTATTATTATTATACATTAATCAAAACTAGTTAATTCAGTTTAAGAGTTGCAGGACATCCAATCCAGACAACATCTTTGTGAGGCAGAATTCAACTTTTGAAAGGGCACCGGTTCATCACATTTTCTGTTATTGTTGTGGAGAAAACAATTTAGGCAAGCAAAATAAATAACATTAGGTCAATACCTAGACCCATGTCATGATTACAATTACACTTATGTTTTGCTTTCCTTTAACACTATCTCGAGGAAAACCCAAATGATTTTTGAAAGGCATCTCACATTTGTTCCCCTTTGCCTTCCCTAAAAATCTGTTCCATATATTTATAACTCACCATGTCGAAGGAAAAGCATCTTCTGCTTGCAGCAGTAAGCCTGTCGCTCCCAAGTTTCCACTTCGCATCAGCTTTTCTATATTAACTGTAGAATGCTGAGTTGCATCCATGGAACTTTATGTGGTTTCTATCATGTTAGCCTCTGATTCCAACCATCTGAGAGGCAGTTCTTCCCTTCTTCTCTTGAGATGCACTGCATACTGTGTATTACATGTTAAAATTTAACGCTCATCAAAACATTAGTCCTGAAGCTGCTTTATACAAAATCAAAACTGTACATTAGTACAGTATCTGTTTCAGTTTATCTTACCTGTTAAAACAAAGCCTATTTATAAAACCCAAGACATCATGAAGAAACCAGCAAAAGTAATAGGGTCCATTGCATGACATGCTTTTTCAGACCTGTTTCAAAAAAGTTACCATTTTGTTTAACCTAAAATTGAAATTTCATTTATTATTTTTTTTATACAAAAAACAAGTTGCAATGAGGCCACTATGCAGAGCCAAGGCTTCAAAGCCTCTGCATTTCTTATTACAGACCAAAGGATGGCTCTGCATTAGGCATCAAGGACATAATAGTCACAGCCAATCCATATGAAGGGCTACACAAATCTACGTCACAGGACTTTCTATTTCTGTGTTTAAAAATATTTGTAGCATTTTCAGCCTATAGGCAATAAGAGGGGTATAAAGATGGCTAAGTGAACTCTTGTCTGTTGTGATGAAATAACTGCATTTTACTCATAAGAAATTGCTGCACATCGTAACACAATGTATTTGCTCCTTCTGGCTGCCTTTCTTTCTAATATGGACCCTGCTTCAATACTTCAGCAGTCTTCTTTCTTAAAGGGTCATCTTATTTTGTTTATCTTTATTGTCACATTACATGACTTTTCTGAGGTTTTTCAGATATAACCATAATATCTATAATCACAGCTGTTTTATAATCTTTTTCATTTTTTTGATCCCTTTTGTAAATTTCCCCCACTCTCTTATTTGTTATTTGTCTGTGCTTTTATTTTATTTTTAATTTTCCCTCTGTCCCTTTTCCCATCTTTATATATAATCTTCATTTGGATCTTGATCTTTGTTTGTCCGTGAATTCACTGCCTTGTGTGGTGTTCCTGCTGTGTTCAATAGAGGGCAGTAGTGATGGAGGAGGAGAGGAAGTGAGGGGGAGGATCGTTGGATGAGGTTGGAGTGTGGTGATTAAAGAGGACTGAACTAAAGGAGACTATGTGCTGCTTATACTGGCTGAATACACAACACCTTGGTTGTTACTTTTGTTTACAAACACTGTCGATAGCACTCTTTGTGTTTAGATCTGCCGTCGACACCTCTCTTTGTGTTTAGATCTGGCGTCGACACCGTGCTTTGTATTTAGATCTGGCGTCGACACCTGCTTCGTTGTCGAGACTGTGGTTTTTTGTGTTTGTATCAACCGTCGTTGGCAGCACTTCGTCCATATCGAATGTTCACCCACTTCTTGGAGTCGGCAGTCAGAGTACATAAGTCGGACACACTTCTGTGATTTTCCATCAGTCTGCGTTTGGAGTTCAAGAAAGAAGCATTGGTTCTTCCTTACTCTTTGGATTGCCACAAAGCAACCTGCGAGATTGGAGAAAGGTTGAGAAGAGATCGTGAGAGGAAACGACAGCGTCATGAAAACGAGACGGACTGTGAACGGAGAGAAGCAGAAATGCTCCTCCACCACCACATAATTACTATTCAGACAGTGATTCCGAGTAGGCCGTTCCTATCGAATCAATGTCCAAGGGTTTTGTTTTGTAATTTTGTTTCCCTTATAAAAAATCATAATGCTGTTCGACGAAGGGCCCAGTTCACGACTGGCAGCCGCGTTTAAACAGGGAGCCCTTCACAGGCAACTTTAACATGCGCAACGTAGTTGGGCGCACATGGCTAGTAATTATATGTTTTGGGCTTTCATTTATGTCGAGATCCCAGTGTGCTGCAGGACTTGCATGCTTCTAGCAATGTTCTTCTGCTCTCTGTTGTGCTTTTTCACTTTTGTCTGCTAAGAGGGAAGAAGATTCTACAGTTACAGTTGTTTAATTTGAAATGCTTTCTGAGTAGAAGTCCTGTTGAGTCCTGAAGTGTGATGACGGCCTAAGATTAAAAACTCACAGCCTGAATCCCAATTGATTTCTAGTAGGGGTCAATTGATTATAGTTCCTCTCCCAAAGTAATGTTTTTGATATTATTGTATTCAATTTAGTTTTAACAGCACTCTTCACGAGATACAGGCTGAAAATGCTCACATAAGTTTCCAGTTATTATGCAACTACCAGTGTAAGCCCGCGCTGTAAAAACCCCAGGCTCCTAGAAACTACTGAAATCATCAGAAAAAAATTGAAATGCAGAGTCGGTGGTTTCATTTTGCGGACGTGCTCGCCCCCCTTATCTATCAGCGGCTAAGTGAGTTGCTGTCTCGTTTGTCTTTCCTCTGTGTTTTCACTTTGGTGACAGAGTCACTTTCTTTCAGCTTCAAGCTGTAGCCTCGTACTTCTTTCTTCTTTTGACTTGTGAACTTGGGGCCAACTTGCTGACTCTTTGAGCTTCATGCTGCAACCAAGCACTTTCGAGCCGCCTCGCAGTTCCAGGCCGGACAGACAGACACACATGATTCCACACGTAGACGTTTATATACAGTTAGGTCCATAAATATTTGGACAGAGACAACGTTTTTCTAATTTTGGTTCTGTACATTACCACAATGAATTTTAAATGAAACAACTCAGATGCAGTTGAAGTGCAGACTTTCAGCTTTAATTCAGTGGGGTGAACAAAATGATTGCATAAAAATATGAGGCAACTAAAGCATTTTTTAACACAATCCCTTCATTTCAGGGGCTCAAAAGTAATTGGACAAATTAAATAACGAAATAAAATGTTCATTTCTAATACTTGGTTGAAAACCCTTTGCTGGCAATGACAGCCTGAAGTCTTGAACTCATGGACATCACCAGATGCTGGGTTTCCTCCTTTTTAATGCTTTGCCAGGCCTTTACTGCAGCGGCTTTCAGTTGCTGTTTGTTTGTGGGCCTTTCTGTGCGAAGTTTAGTCTTCCACAAGTGAAATGCATGCTCAATTGGGTTAAGATCAGGTGACTGACTTGGCCATTCAAGAATTTTCCACTTCTTTGCTTTAATAAACTCCTGGGTTGCTTTGGCTGTATGTTTTGGGTCATTGTCCATCTGTATCATGAAACGCCGCCCAATCAATTTGACTGCATTTAGCTGGATTTGAGTAGACAGTATGTCTCTGAACACCTCAGAATTAATTCGGCTGCTTCTGTCCTGTGTCACATCATCAATAAACACTAGTGTCCCAGTGCAACTGGTAGCCATGCACGCCCAAGCCATCATACTGCCTCCATCGTGTTTTACAGATGGTGTGGTATGCTTTGGATAATGAGCTGTTCCACGCCTTCTCCATACTTTTTTCTTGCCATCATTCTGGTAGAGGTTGATCTTGGTTTCATCTGTCCAAAGAATGTTTTTCCAGAACTGTGCTGGCTTTTTTAAATGTTCTTTAGCAAAGTCCTATCTAGCCTTTCTATTCTTGAGGCTTATGAGTGGCTTGCACCTTGCAGTGCACCCTCTGTATTTACTTTCATGCAGTCTTCTCTTAATGGTAGACTTGGATATCGATACGCCTACCCCCTGGAGAGTGTTGTTCACTTGGTTGGCTGTTGTGACGGGGTTTCTCTTCACCATGGAAATGATTCTGCGATCATCCACCACTGTTGTCTTCCGTGGACATCCAGGTCTTTTTTGCGTTGCTGAGTTCACCAGTGCTTGCTTTCTTTCTCAGGATGTACCAAACTGTAGATTTTGCCACTCGTAATATTGTAGCAATTTCTCGGATGGGTTTTTTCTGTTTTCGTAGCTTAAGGATTGTTTCTTTCACCTACATGGAGAGCTCCTTTGACCGCATGCTGTCTGCTCACAGCAAAATCTTCCACATGCAAGCACCACACCTCAAATCAACTCCATGCCTTTTATCTGCTTAATTGATAATGACATAACGATGGACTTGCCCACACCTGCCCATGAAATAGCCTTTGAGTCAATTGTCCAATTACTTTTGAGCCCCTGAAATGAAGGGATTGTGTTAACAAAATGCTTTAGTTGCCTCACATTTTTATGCAATCGTTTTGTTCACCCCACTGAATTAAAGCTGAAAGTCTGCACTTCAACTGCATCTGAGTTGTTTCATTTAAAATTCATTGTGGTAATGTACAGAACCAAAATTAGAAATAAGTTGTCCCTGTCCAAATATTTATGGACCTAACTGTATAAGATAACTGAAACAGTTAGGCCATACATTACAACACACAAATTACATCACCTCCAGTAAAACACAACTTGAATAAGAGATACAGTATGTATGACAAAATAAGTTCCTGAACATTATAACTGAGATAAGGTTGGTTGACAACAGACTGGATGATAACAAGAACTCTACTGAAAAGCCCCTGTCACATTAGACAACTTTTTCAGCGATTTTCAGCCATAGCCTTCATTTAAATATTCTTAGCCAGTCCAAGGCAGTCGGCGGGGCCCACCTGTGAAGACGATTGCCTCATGTGACATACCTAACAAATGAAACCAGCAATTATGCAAATGACTAAGATAGAATCAAACAGGTTTGATTTCCACTTTAGTCAGGATGGCAGGCTCTGTGAAGAGCTGACATCCAAATGAACCAATGAATGCTTATCTGGAAGAACAATGCACAGAATGTAGCGATGAGGAATAAAGAACATGCGTGTTTTGAACCTCACAAACAGAAGAGATGCTCGTCTGTCTGATCTCTCAAATGTAACATACCATAATGGAAAATAATTAAATGTCAGAGATTGTTGCTGAACTTTGCTGTAGCTCTTAAACCCGTCATAAAGCGCCACCTCAGCAGGTAACACACTATTGGAGGATAGGAACAAGCATGACTTTGCTGGAAGATCGGTGCTTGATCAGTAAATATGAAATGGGCTGCAATTTTTTAGTTGTGTAATTTGACACGGTACAGCAAAATGATTATTGACTGCAATCTGCCAATCTCACATGCCCCAAGACAAAAATTCACGTAATGTAACATTGACTTTAACCTTCTGGTGTCAATAGTTAGTTATAATAAACAAAGACACAGTTCTCGTAATATAGACAAAGTGTTAAACCCTAGACATTCTTCAATATTACAAGTAGATGATGGGCAAGCTAGTAAAAAGATTAAATCCTTTCATCCTCAGATTTCAAAGCTCCCAGCATGCTGTCACTTCCGATGGGCATGTGTAGCAGCGTTATAGGCTTTTCTCACTGAAACTCTTTGCCACAAAGCCCCGTCTCTGAGGGTATTTGAGAGTTAGCTAACAATGAAACTCCCAAGGTAGTCAACAGTCTAATGTCAGAGGAGTCCAAGAATCTCAGATTTAAAGTGATCAAAAGCTCTTGGAGTTCAGACTGTGATTTATGAGGATCTCGCAAGTGTCGTTTCCTAATAATGGTGCTCAGGAGAAGTCTCTTGAGTGTAATATTTCAAAATTGTATTTCGTGCTCCCAGTCTCCCATAAAAATGAATAGTTAATTAAACAACCAATCAGTCAATTTATCAATTGTCTTAAAAAAAAAACAAGTAGAAAATGTCATCAAGCGTCAGGTTGCTGTTGTGGGTGAGGAATAAGGATAAGAGGCCCCAAGAGCCATATAGGCCTGTCCCAGATGTGGAATGAAAGATATTTATGTACTGTATATATGAGAGCAACTTAAAAATTGAAGAAAAGTAGAATATTCCAAAAGCCTGCTTGAAAAGAAAAAGGTTCATATTAAATGAGCTTGAGTCTGTAATGACCTCTGCAAGGAAGTCCCTTTCCGATTCCAGCTGTGTGAGGACTTGAGGTTACAAGCGAGCTGCAGGCCATTAATAAAACATACTCCAATTAGCCTGGATGGGCTTGTGAGTTTGGTTATTTTGGCTGCTTTCCTCTTCCTGCTCTATGACAAGTGCTTCAACGTGGATTTTTGTTCTTTACTCAGAAACTCACCTTTGCTGAAGGAAAAAAAAAATTGCGAAGAAAATGTAACAGCAAATCAACAAAAAGGGAAGAATAACACTCATTGACAAAAAGGAAGTGTTCTAACAAGAAGAGTATGCGAAACGACAAGCTCCAAGTAATCTTTTTTGTTCATCCATGCACACAGATATTCTCTTAAAATTGCTACCATTAATAAAACATATCAAACAGAAGTGAGCCCTCATTATCAGCCCTCTTTTCATGTCTTTGAAAGACAGTGGTAAATCGATAAAACCCAGGAAGGTGGCTCTTGTCTGGTGTTTTCCAGCCCAAGCCAGTGTCATCCGCTGTTTAGTGAGCCCTGCACACTTGCTGTGTAGCCATTAGATGAAAGCGGCCGTACCTGTCAAACAAACTGCTAGAACTGTGATAAATTAATGATCAAATAGTACAGTTAGATGTATGGTGCTGGAGCTGAATCTAGTTACAACTCGGCCTCGTCCTTTAAAAATGCAGCTGACATCAAAACATTCCACTTTTAAAAAAGGGAGAAGCAAAAACCTGCGTTTCAATGTAGGCAGCATCAGAGGGGGTTTTTATTTTGGCAGGGAATCATATCCGCTGCCTCTTCACGCTCCCATGCGACAGGACATCAGAGGAGCATCTGCACCCGGCCCAGAGTTTCAGATATGCAAGCTTTCATTTTATATTTTTGGCTTGGGGTATGGGGAGGGGGGATGAACTTATTTTATCTCCTTTTTTCCCTTATAATGTAAATGACATATTTTTTTAGATTTGATTTGTACCAAACCCCTCTACTTTCTTTATTTTCTATATTATCATTCAAGAATTTTTACAAGAAGGTTTGTGTGTTAGACTGACGTCCTCCAATATATGTCAAGTGGAACACTTTTCTATGGATCAGAAAATATTTAAATTAATGACCGATGGTGTCTATCGAGATTTATTTCATCATCATTGATACATGAGCTTCAGTTATTAAACCTACATGGGCTGTGAGCTGAAGTTCAAGTGAAAATGAACACAACAAGGAAGATACATGTACACAACAAGAATGGCAGAGAGTAACTATTGCTAGAGGTGGGTGATTTCAAATTCTATCCACTGTCAACTTTCCATATTTCCAGTATGTTCTTTTTCCTCAAAGAATGAAAGTGCAGAATTACGTGGGCTCCTCAGTTGTTGAAGAGTATGAGAAATACCAACACACGTAAAATTCCTTTAAGCCACAAAAATATTATGTTTGTAGTTAACATCACCCGAAAGAGAGCTCAAGAGACACACAGGAATCAGGAGGAACTTGTTAAAGAAAAGTCAAAATTCTAAACAAACCCTACCCCTAACCCTAATCCAAACTCTCATTATTCTTTGTTTTTTTTTTTGTTTTCAAGCATGAAAATTGCTCCAAGGGTGCTGTACAGTGGCCAACCCTGCGCTCTGACCTCCAAAGGTAATGCAAAAATCCTCTTGGGGATTAATAGTGTACTAAATACCAAATAAGACTATTGTGAAGTTAATCCCTTGTATTTACCCGCATGTCCAAGATCACCACCATCTTTTATAGTGACTGTCGTGTTTTTCATCTATAAAGCAGAAGTGAGGACCTCACAACCCAAAAATGATATAAAACATTGTTTGTTTACGGTATATAAACTGGAACAAATCAAACAACTAAAGATCATTTGAAATAAGTCAAAATGCAAAATTACAATTCACACAAAGGCCAATCAATACAAAAATCCAAGATACAAAATTCCAAGAATGTGGAAAAAGTAAGCAAAAGACAAATGCCAAAAATTCCAAACCATACAAAAGGCTATGCACTATTTAATGACTAAACAATAGGAAAAGAAGAAAAAAAAATGAAAACAAGGCCAAAAATACAAAGAGCTAATCAATTTGTACAGGTTAATGTCATGCCTAGCAGAGGCACAGCCAAATGGAGGTTGATTAAGGATTAAGAAAAAGATGAGCCAAAATACGGATTCAGAGCATATGAACATAGTTAAAACCAAAGGTATGAAAGGAGACATGTTTTGTTGGAGAAAAGACATAACAAAGATTCAAAGTAAATGGGACCCAATCATGGCTAGTGGTATTTTCCCATAATACTGCAAGTCTGAATTGAAGACAGAACTTTGGACCAATGAATGAGGAAGAGAAGCAGATCTTCCCACTGTATTATGGGAATGTGTCTTTCCTGCTTATATCATATGCTGAGTTATACACTGGATGTATTTTGCATATTTGGAGCATATGAATGGAAAACAGACATGTGGATTATGCAATGCAAGTTGTGTGAGAGTTTTTTTTCATGGATGTTTTTTGCATTATTTGTTACATTGTCCAGCACTGAAAATGCAAAAGAAAATGAATAACAGAGCACGTAATGAAATTACTTCAGTTCACAATGCAAGTATGTGCAAAATGTATTGTCATTAATGAAAAATGCCCCTGAAAATGTTTCTTTAAAAATAAATCTAATTAAAATTAGAAATGCTGCTCATTATTTTGTATATCTATGCTCCTTTTACAGGAAAAGTATGGCTGATATAATGTTAAAAATGGCATATACAGTATGCGTCACACGATAGCTTGGTGCCTGTGCTTCTTGCCAGGTTTAAACGCAGACCACCAAACAACAAGACCTGCAGATGAGAGAAAATGAAGTCCAAGTTCCAGTGAAGACCAAGGTTAATACCCAAAAAGCAAATGAACAGTAACAAAAGTCCAAAATGTTATCCAAAAATCAAAGTCAAACAAAACACCCAAAGTTCATAAGCAAGCATACTTTTGAAACCAAAGCACTCAAAGATTTTTTGAAAACCATCCAGCCCTGTAATCTGTTCCCCCCCAACTTGTAAGGAATACTTGAGGGGATTGCACTCCAGCCACCGTAAAAAAAACCTTACACTGTTGCAGTGTGGTGCTGACGTGTCACCTGTTGCACAGCTGCTCTTGGGTCCAAATCTGGGTGGTTCATTGTGTAGTAGGTGCTGCAATTTGCTGTATCAGCACATGCTCACATGCTCCCAACCTCCTCCTCCTCTTCCTCCTCCTACCCAGAAACTAGGATACGGAGGAAAGGGCACCACCACCATGTTTTATGCACTGGGCGCAGTGACATCACACACTGCACTTCCAGGAGTCACATGGTAGCAACCAGGGCGGAGTTGCCAACAACAAGCAATGCAAGCAATATGTTGACATATGTTAACATTTAAACATGTAAAAAAATCTAAATAAATGCATCAAAATTAACTCAATAGCAATCAAAATCCCTTTTTGTTACATTATGTAAGCAGTCATTTTCACATGGCCACATAAATGAGAAGACAAAATGGTGCCATTTTGAGCAATGTTTATATTCTCCTTAAGTCAGAAGGATAGTATAAAACTTGTAGTTGGAGAGGATGTCAGACTTGATGGCTCCATATACAGATCTCATCACATGAGCATTTCAGGTTACTGTACACAACTGGAAATTACAGGGGATGACAAATCACAAAACTCTGTGCAGAATTTTCATCACAATTTCACATTTCCAAACTATATCAGCCATTAAATTCCTACCTGATAGAGCCAGTGCTGAGCGAATGCTATTGAGGTATGGTGAGTTCAGCCACAATAACAGCCTTTACTTAACATTCTGTCATGGTATGTAAAACACGAGACATCAGACAGACGGGCTTCTCTTCTCTTCCCAAGCACCCACATTCCTTATTCCTCATAGCTGCTTTATATGCATTGTACTTTTGACTGAATACTCATTGATTCTCGACTCTTGCATACACAGAACAAACCTTACAACCTAAGAGAAAGTTAAACTTGTTTGATTTTGTCAGGGAGAGTCATAGACTTGTTGGAGTGGGTCACTGGGTATGCCAGAGAACGCAACTGGTGGTCACAGGAGTGCACAACACGCCAGCTTCCAACTAACTATGATTATATAAATTAAGTCTATGAATGAAAATCTTTGGAAAAATAGTATAATGTGATATTGTTGTGTTATTGGGTTTTTTTGTATAAATTTCTTTCTGTGCACAGCTAGATAGTCTTGAGGTTAATGTTGTTGCTTCTTTGATTAATTTTTGTGCTGTGATGCCACTTGTTCTGAAGTCAGTCACTTCATGACTTTTAAGGTAATCACTAAGTTTGCAGCTACTGTTTGAGCCATTTTATATACAGTATGGGGAAGGGTTTGCATTTGCACCCCTTATGAACTTTAAGCAATCTCAACATTTTCTAGAGTTATTATATAAAAGCAATTAGAATAAAGACTTGGACCACTTTTTGATTCTTCTTTTATTTTTATTTGTTTAGTTTGCCTTTCTAACAGTTGTCTGCCCTTGTAATTAACTGTCGTAATGGTGTTTATTACAATTCTCCAGTTTATTTTGGATTACTTACTGAATATCTTTGATCTGTAATATTAATTTTTTATCATTTGTTGTAATTTTATATATGGCCATTTTGAATTATCAAACATATGGGTTTCATTTGCTGGCTTTTTTTTACATTGCCGGCTTTGACTCTTACAACAACAACATTTATTTCTATAGCACATTTTCATACAAAAGATGTAGCTCAAAGTGCTTTACAGTATGAAGAAAGAGAAGGAAGACAAAGTATGAAAATAAAATTAGGCAATACTAATTAACATAGAATAAAAGTAAGGTCCAATGGCCAGGGAGAACAGAAAAAACGAAAAAAATCCAGACGGCTGGAGAAAAAAAAATCTGCAGGGATTCCAGGTTACAAGACCACCCAGCCCCCTCTAGGCATTCTACCTAACATAAAAGACCTCAATCAGTCCTCTTGGTTTTTAGGCTTCACATGGAAGAATTCAGTGATGATGGTCATGTGGACCTCTGGCCTTCAATCCATCAATGTATGGACTGCATGGTTCTTTGATCAGATCACCACCAAGAAAACCATAAAAAGAACAACGGGAGAAAGTAGGGCTTAGTACAGATTTCTGAGCAACCAAGAATGATAATGATAATTAAATGCATATACAGAATATGAGGGTTAAACTAAAATGAAGCTATGAGAAAGCCATGTTAAAGTAATGGGTTTTTAAAGTGCTTACCTCTTTTCATCGATTCTGCTTTGTTAAGAACTGGGAAATCCATTTTGGCAAGTTAGAAAATTTTTCATGCTTCAGTAATCACAAAATTTTTATATTTTAAAAGGTTCATTTTTACAGTATATTTGAACTTGATGAGAAATATTAAGTTTTTTTCTTTAAATATTCAGTGTTTCAAATCGCTATTTGAACAACTGCTACAGGCAGATAATGACTTTGCGCCGCCTGACTGGTAGCAACTTCCTCCCCAACTTCTGCCAGTAATTATCAGAACATTACAGTAACTTCTTTGAGACACAGATTTGGTCAGCGAACAAGTGCGATTAGTTTGTTTTCATTTTAATATTCTTCTTTCAACTTGTGGCTCTTTTGTCTCATCTTGGTATTCTTCTTAGCGTTTTGGCTCTGGTAATATATATTTGGTGAACAATTCTTTACAATTCTTGCTTGAGTACAGCAACATTTACAACATCTGGCTTGAAACACGTTTCAAATGTATTTCTTTGGGAAAGTCTTCCTTTTTTTATTTTAATTTTCCTAGCTTAGCTGCCTTAAACATTATAGCAGCTGCTTTTAACCTCTCATTGCCAGAAGATTACCGGCACGGTTAGTTTGGGGAAAAGACATGCGTTGGGCATCTGCAAAGCTGTTTGACTACTTTGTGTTTCCATAAGTGGAATAACAGTCATGTTTTGCCCTTTAATTACTTCATCAGCAGGTTCCTTCCAACCTTGTCTATGTTTTGGACTGACCTGTTTTTCAACTCAGGTCACTACAGGAATGTTCTGTTCATCTCAACAGCAGCCATGTGTGTCTTGGTTTCATTGTAAAAATGTTAAGCCAGCAATGTTTTGCAGTACGCAGCATAATGGCGCTCTGAGCCTGTAATCAGTGAAGAGCTCTATACAAAAATAAATTGATTAAAGAGATTCATTTTGTATGATCAGAGTTCTTGGTCCCCAAGATGTGAAGTTAGGTTCTGTTTTCTTAGCCATTTGAGGTAAAGGAAAAACCCCTCTTGTGTAACAGGCTTGCTTCACTTGAGCCCCATTTCAACTGCCTTTGGATTTACATTACTCCCTAAAGCCATCCACAGCTGGATGAAGACTTTATTAATTTTTCATAATCTGTAAGTCTGAAAAGCAACATTTCCTCATGGTCCCTTGGCCCTCTAGTTCCTATTTCCATCTTTTTCTCTAGTGTCTACTCGTTCATCTCCCAACATATCTGCCATTTCCAAGTTATCAAAATCTCAAGTACAACCAAGACTGGAAAACAAAATTTTTGAGCACTAAAAAATGAAGATTATTAGACATTTTTTGTTTTTGTTTTTTGTTTTATCAGAATCATCTTCACCTTCAGTCATTCAAAAACTAAAGAAATTAATTTCATTGGCTGTTTTACATCTCAGTCTACATTTCTTGGAAATATAGTCAAGATCATTTCAGCTGTACTGTGAAAACTGATTCATCCACAGTAGACAAGGACTCGTGTAAGAGGTGTACAGAAAGGTCAGGAGTCACGGTCAGGATCAAGTGTGATGCTTCAAGTCTAGTCCTGCTACCATTTTCTCTTGCTGCTGTTCCTCTCTACTTCATTAATGCCACTGATTTGGATGACTTTGGGAATAGTTTTGCAGGGTTATGGCTTTCTCCGTGCTGTGTATTTGCATGTGATTTTCATTTAGGAAGCATTAATAAAATCAATCGAATTTTACTGTTGAAATGGAGTCGTTAAGGCTGTCACAGATCCCTTTTAAGCAGCTGCATTGTCGTAGGTCACTTATGCATCTTCTTCTGATACGGCATGCATGCTGAAGAGGCCATTTGTTAAAGATACACTTTCTCTAAATGCATAGGAGTGCTTCACAGTACTCTGCTGGGGGTGCTAAGAGCCATGAGTGGGACTATAGAAATCAAGGAGGACCCCCTTATCTCACATAAATATAAGCTGTGGTTCAAGAGGACAAGAAAATTATTGTTTGGCGTCAAGTAAATTGGTCTCATGCTTATAATATTTAAGAAATAAGGGGTCCCTGAGATGTTAATTGCTTGTTCTTCATCTCAATATATGGGTGAGACACTTATTGAGGAATAGAAATCTTATGTTTCTGTAAGTAAAAATGGCACTTCTATTAAGGAAGTTTACCAGTAGGACCTGGCATGACAGATGCATAAAATCAATATTTAAAGCACAATAGGCAATAAAAAATATAAATCGGTTTTACACAAGTGGCACTTATTTACTGAACCTAATTTATAAAGTATTCATTGTTCTAATTATTTTGTTCCAGCACAAGGTAACAAGAACTAGAAATTATAATGCTAGCTCTTGGCGAAGGAAGGAGGAAACCCTGGAGGAGCCCATTTAGACTTGCCAATCAACTTGTCATACAATACAACTTACAAATTATGGTGAACTGCAGCCTATTGTGGTAGCACTGGGCAAAAGGCATTACCAAACTCTTGAGAGAGTACCAGTCCAACACAGGGTCTATTCATACTGGGCTAATATAAAATTGCCAGTTAACCTAATGCCTCTTTGAGGTGTGAGAAGAAAACTCAAATGATAACTCAGGGTTATTATGCAGAATCCACACAGACAGTGCCACATGTTTGTTGTCCTTAGTGTTGTCACCTCCCCTTATTTTACATTTGAGGTGTAAGACTGTTTCTTGCCTCATGAAGTTGAGGTTTGGACTGCTCTTTTAAGGATGGACTAACCAATAAGAAGGCTTAAATATAATCGGAAATAATTTCAAGGAGGAAAATTGGAAATGTAATTTGGAAATTTCTGTCAGCATAGTTTTGATTATTATATCTATTAGATTTATTCTTTGTCATTACTTAAGTATTACGAAGTTTTAATGTCATGCTTATTTACATTTTTGCTGCAATTTCCTTTGCTGTGGGTGCCATGATTTTCACTCCTCTGTTGTTGCCACCGTTTGACTCCTTGAGGTGTCATCATCTTCCTAAGGGTATTTAACATGGCAGTATGCTGTATTTCCAAATCAACATTTTGGACTTAACAAAACACTTTTTGCTGTATTAGCTAGCACAAAAGGATCCCTTAGGAGGTTAGAAATGCCCATGTTTGCTTTTGTTTATTGTTTTGGGCTTTGTTAACATTTTGGCTTTTAATTTCCTGGTTTTTAACCTCAGTACATTATTTTGCATGAGATCTTTCTCCTTCTCATATCCCTCAGTTTACTTATTTTATCTGCTTTTCTTCAATTGTGGCAGCACAAGCTGAAGGAGAGATTTACTAACTGCAGACTAGAAGAGAAAAACTTCAGCATATGGTGACAAGAGACCTGTGCCACTAATCCAGAGTGTGTGTACGAGATCCTCAGAGAGGGCAAATAGCAATGTTTGTTGGACATGTGTCTTCAAAGACAAGGAGGAGAAGAGGACCTCTGACAATCTGACTCAGTAATTCAATCTGATTCTGATTCAGATTCAGAAGGGCCTAAACTGTTTTTACTTACTGAGACTATCTTCTTTGCCTATTACTTTGGTTTACCCATTTATTTGTATCAGGCCATATTCCACTAAGAGCGCAATGAGGAGGATCTACCATCAGGCCTTTCTAGGTGCGAGTCCAAGGGGTCTGTGACAATAAGGACCCTTTGCAGCAATTCCCCCCACTCACCCGATGAAGCAATAGCGTAACTGCGAGTAAAAATTACCAAGTGGGTTGACTTCTTCCTCAACTTGATGAAAGATTTGAGTAGCTGTGCATTAAAATGGTTAAAATAACCAAGGGGCCTTTGGGGGTCTTTAATCCAGAAATTGAATGCAATAGCATTTTGGGAATATGTTTTATAGTTTAACTTTGTATGTTATACAGTATGTCTACTGTTTATAAACTGGGCACACATATTTCTTATTTCATTCAGTATATATTATTATTGACGTTTGGGTTTGGTGTCCTATTATACTTAGTACACCACATTACAACAAATTATTTCCAAAGTTTTGCTTCCTGGAAAAAAGTTTGGTGATTATTTGGTGAGAGCTTCAAGATGAACACAGATATAATTTCGGATTAAATGTATCACATAGGAATTAGGAGAAACATTAACTTTTAATTGAATTTAGTGTGTTTAATCACTTAATGATGCTGACGTAATACAAAGAGCTCAAAATGTCTTGCTGCTGATTTTCATTTGTACTCAGCATCTGATTCTTACTCATGGATTCTACTTGCCATGGTGCTGCTTTTTCATTGTTGCAATATCCTTTTACTATGTTCATCACTTACTGAACTAAGATTAGCAGGGAAGAAGTCCAAGTGTGAATCCAGAAAATGAATCTTTAGTGACATGTTGCACTTCATGGTTTTGTATGTTTGAAGCATGATGTCCACCAGCTGGACATAGTTTGGTGCTCTACAGGTCTCCACAACATGCCTTCTTTTTCCTGAGGCCCCAGGAACCTCTTGTCTTTGATGAATTGTTTGATTTGTGGACCAACAGAAATGCCTTCTTTAATCCTGACATCAGTTCATGGAAACATCTGTCTCAAATATCACAATCCTTCACCTTCCTTGTTCATTTTCATTACATTTTTCTTCTGTTCAAATTTTATGTGATGAGGTGGCAAAAATCTCTTTGTTGGGTAGACAAGTGGTCTATGTGCCCCTCTTTTCTGCCAGTTCCTTTTAATGCAATGAGCCTCTTTAGCACAGCTGTCCCATTCATGAATAAAACAACAGCACTTTGTGTAACTGAGTGGCACTCCTAGTAGTAATGCCACTACTTTTAGATTACCACAAATGTTCCAGTTGGAGTTGTTTTGCTGTATATGTAAACTTATAATATGAGAAGAAACCACAAAAAATGTAACTAAAATAATGTAATGTAATAAAAATGTAACTGTAATAAAACACTGTGATAACACATTGTGATTGCAAAATGTATGATTTATTAACAAGACAAGATCCATGAGATACTGTACTCCCTAAACTGGAAGCAAATTTATCATTATCGTGTGCTATCATCAGTGGCATACAGACTAGTGACAGGTGCCCAATATTTTACAAATGTAATGTCAGCCTTCATCACTGGCAATAAACTCTGTCCTTGTCAGTTGTAAATATTTTATGTAGTGACAGGTAGAAAGTGACAATATCAAGATTCGAACCCAGCCTCCTGCTTCTGCGAGGTAGCAGTGTTAACCACCATGCTGCTGAAAATCCAGTAAACATCTCAAAAGACTGCTAAAATCCATTAACTATTTAAAAAACTTGTCTATCTTGACTGAAACCAAATTTGAATGGACCCGCACTCTTAAAAATAATGGTTCTTTAATGGCATTTTATGGTCCTTTACTGGATTGTGTAGCTCCTCATAGAACTATTGCTTGACAAAGCACCATTTCATTCTTTGCATATGAAGTTGATTGTTTGTTCTTTGAAAAACTCCCTAATATGTAGAAGAAACCTAAAATATTTAATGTGTGCTAAGCTACCTAGCAGGACAGTAACAGATTAAGGAAACCTGAACTTAGCCGTCTTACTGTATGTGTGCAGCAGGAGTTCTTTAATCATGACCCATTTGTGTTTCAGAAATCTGTTACCATGTATTCATGGTTATTTACTGCATTGAGCCTGTTACAGATCTAAATAAATAAAGGTTCTTTCTGAAACCTTCATGTGGATGGGTCTTTTGGGAACCAAAAATGGTTTCCCTACGGCATCGCTCTGTAGAACCGCTCTGGCACCTTTATTTTTATGAGTGTGTGGCAAGTCACTGCCATTGTTTACATGTTAATGTCAGTACAATGCATATACAGGCCTGCATTGGTGAGTGACATCATGGCGGCAATCTCATTTCAGTGTGAACCTCACATCTGTTTATTAAGCAAACTCTGTTTCTCAAGGGTACGCCTAATACATTTATGAAACAGGTTTGCTTAGAAAGCAAACAAAAAAAAAAAAAGGAATGATTGAAACTGACATGAGACAGTCCAGTGACTGTTGTGATTGTTTTTCTGGTGTAGACCCTACTGCTTATTTCATTACAAGCTTGATTTTCTGTTCTGACATTCAAAATACACTAAAAAAAACTGAAACAGATCACTGTAACAGGTGTCTGGTCACACTTACAGGTAATCTAACTTAGACACCATTTAAATATCTGACTACGCCACCCAGTTTTATTAAGAGACTGGGAACTCCTGAAATTTACCAATAATAGCAGACAGATTTCTTTAAATTGGGCGGTGAGTAAACACACAATGAAAGACACAACAGTAATTTCAGAAAAAAGCAACAGTAAGTTCTATTACACAAGACAATAAAAAATACATTAAAAAGATAAATGAACCTAACAAAATCTAAACATATCAGGAACTAATTTCCTTTTTAAAAAAGGAAAACACACAGTCCACACTCTTAAAGTCCATTAAAAACAAGAATCGGAGGATACAACCTTTAGTGGTGCAGAGTCCAAGTTGCTCACTGTGTTACCCCAACACTTAATCGTTCAACTGTCCACGGATGCACTCTGTTCGCCAGACACTCATTTCCCAACAGAAGTTTTGTCAAACCGTTAAATCCCTGTCAGCGTCTCTTCGTCGTTCCTTTTTTTCCACTCTGGGCTCCTTGTGTTGCTGTGACCTAGGCACGCCTCATTTCTCGTCTGCCAGCTTTGCTTGGTCCTCTCATGCGGCTTCCCTCTCTCGCTGGACCCACAACTGGCGTCTCCTTGTGGAGCTGTCTCTTCCTCCCTGGAAGTAAATGTTGCCGTCCTTGTGCCTCACGTCGTGCCAGCCAGGTACCCTCGTCTGCCTACGAGTCCCTGTGCTCTGTCCGAATGTCTTGGCAGCATTCTCAGCGGACTGTTTCCCCTGCCTTCTGCTGCCCAGGAGTTTAAATCTTCTTCAGTCCCTGCTGTTGTCAGTCCTGGACAATCAGTTTAATCAATGGCACATCTAAATTTCCTGGGTTTAACAATTAATGAAAACACAAGTTAACAAAATGTATTGTTATCAACCTATAATGAGTACAGATCTGCTGATTAGAAACCAATATTGTCAAAAATGTTAATTTCAGGTAAATACAGACATCCTCCAAGGAAGCAGCAGTTCTTTTATCACAACTTGGTATTTGTTTGTATACTCAACCAGCCAGACTAAAAAAGCAGTGACTCCTTTGCAAGACAGCAAATACCTACACAGACAACCCTGACACAATCAGTAACTGGATTATCCAGGAAATCGAAAAACAAGGTCCCCTTCTGACATCACTCATACCACAGAGAGATTTATTTATTCACACCTTTGTAGAGAATCATATACATTCACTACCTACTAAGACTAACTAGCCTAGTTTGTTGATCGGTAGTGATAAGCAAAACAAGCATGCAGTTTCACTAAAGTAACACAAACATTTGTTTGGCATATAATTTCACAATTGCAAAATGCAAAATAAAGAGTTTTTGTGTGAAAAACAAGGAATGCTGTACCCTATAGCTTTGTTCACACTTCCGTGTTTGCCTGCATTACAGTGTTTTCTCAGTTTTCTAAAGTTGCCGTTAGACACCATGCTGTTAACTACCAACCACCTTATCCTAACTGAGCATATGCACACTTTAGTGATTTTTTTTTCGCTAGTGGTCTGTATTTATATAATAAATGGCAGGCAAATGCAAGTGGAATCAATGCATGAAAAGGCTTCCAGGCAGAAACTAAATGCTTTTCTTCTTGCCCAAAGGGGACTGGGCGGTCTCGTGGCCTGGAACCCCTACAGATTTTATTTTTTTCTCCAGCCTTCTGGAGTTTTTTTTTGTTTTTTCTGTCCACCCTGGCCATCAGACCTTACTCCTTCTTATGTTAACTAAGGTTGTCTTATTTTAATTTCTTATTTGTCTTTTATTCTTCTTTTCTTCATTATGTAAAGCACTTTGAGCTACTTTTTGTATGAAAATGTGCTATATAAATAAATGTTGTTGTTGTTGTTGTTCTTGTTTGACAGGCACAAACTTCGCTGGAAACTAAACCCAATTTTTATTGCTGCAAATTCGGTTTCACAAGAATTGTTTCACTCGTCACTACTGATCATCTTACAGTACTTGATAGGGAGGTTGGGAGTGTGCATTAATACAGCACCCACCACTTCAGGATCCCGAATTAGGACCCGAGCTCAGCCGTGCAATGAGTGACACCTCAGCACCACACTGGTGGAACAGGCTGAGGTTTTGGGCTGGAGTGCCAATCCTGCCACCAACCCCCAGTTTTCCCTGCAAGTTGAATGACCTGCTTGCAGGGCTGGGTACAGGTTAACATCATACCCAGGATGGAACAATTTCAGGTTAAGGGCCTTGCTCAAGGTCCCAAAAGAATAGAAACACTTCTGGCATTTATGTTATTCAAACGGGCAACCTTCCGTTGGTCGGCGCAGATCTCTAGCTTCAGAGCCACCATTCCGCCTCAATACTTGACACCTATGATTTTTTTTACCAATTAGAAAACACAGGTATTTTCACATTGTAAGTCTTGCAGCCAACGTAGACAAACCTAAGATAATGACATTGATTGGTTATATTCTGTTACTTACATTTAAGTACACTTAGAGCTAACTTATCCATTCATTTTCAGTGCCACCCTTATTCCATTACAAATCAAAAATGGCAGCACTAAGTGCAAAGTAGGGTGGGAAAATTTCACATGAAGATGAAAATTGTGAAAATATCTTTATCTGTGATGTCGAAAAAAGAATCTGATCAAACCATTATGTTTATGTGCATCAGGGGTGTCCAACTATGGTCGTGGTGGGCCTGAGTGGCTGCAGATTTTCTTATCTTAATTAGTGAGCCATTTTAATTGAAGTGACTTGGACCCTTTAGTTGTTTCTTTTTCCTTAATGAGCAGCCAAACAATAATGGGACACAAAACGAGATGCCATATGACCACCTAACCTGAACATAAAGAAAGGTGAAGGTCTCATCATGTTGGTCAACATCTTGACGGTGGTCTTAGAAAAAACACAAAATCAACAGTCTGCTGTGGCAGAATGAGAGCAGCAACAAGTCATGATATTCAATAATGTCTCAAATTAACGGCTTCTCATTAAAAAACTGGTTGGACTGAAATTGGCTGAAGTTTGACGTTTCAGTTTGGCTGGTCATCTGTTGGCTCATTTCACATCTCATTTCTGTTTAGCTGTCATTTAATGAAGAAACAAATCAATTCAGAGGACCGAATCCTTAAAAACAGGGCAATTAAAATGAAGGGAAAAGGAGTTAATTAACAGTGAAAACTGCTCACTGATTAGGAATAGGGTTAGAATGAAAACCTGCAGCCACTGCGGTCCACCAGGACAGAAGATGGACATCCCTGATATATATGAAAGAGAATCCACTTGTAACTCCAAGCAATGGCTCTACCATGATCATACTACTCACTTTGCACACTTAGTGTTTGATTAGTTGCCTGATCACAACACTGGGCAAAAATTCTGATGAATACTTTAAAGTTCTGAAGTTAAGACTGCAAATGAGACTTCACCACTGACCATTCGACTTTGCATCT
Source organism: Erpetoichthys calabaricus (assembly GCF_900747795.2). NCBI lineage: Eukaryota > Metazoa > Chordata > Cladistia > Polypteriformes > Polypteridae > Erpetoichthys > Erpetoichthys calabaricus. The sequence goes on from NC_041402.2 coordinate 37,638,854, forward strand.
CTCAGGTATTTCTACTCTGATGGTGTTTTAGTCTTTAAAGAATAGGCCCCACTGGATACAGAAATGCATAATCTGAATAATGAACACAGTGGCACATCATGCTTATGATTCCTATTTAAAGAACAGAGGGAAATTAAAATGATACCTTTGAATTATGAACTCAATGATGAGAGGCTTTGATGCCATTTAAAAGTTAGCATAATGGACCATGAGAATTATACTGAAAATATGGTGTAATAAACTGACAGGGGATTCAATTAAAGACTTTGACTGAGGCTCCTCTAATGATTAATCTGTCATGTAGTTGGCATGGCACACTTTAGGGTGCACTTCAAGTGTGGATTTTTGAAGTACCCAAGGGGAAAGCTTCAAGGTCTATTTTGGGATTAACTTTAGCAAGAAGTGTGCGAGTGTCATGCTGTGTGCTGAAGTCTGATAAATAAGGGTAGGAGGTTCAGCACACACCTCAGACTCCAGGCACAATGATCTAACTGTCCACTTTTTAATGTCTCATGGCAGCTATAACTATAAATCAATATGATATCTTACTAATAATCCTACAAAAAATGGAGCAAACAAACACATCTATGTAGAGATGCATATTTTCTAAGCCTGGTTATTAAGCCTAACTACTGCACCACCCTAGAATCCTTTGTGTGTAGACAAATCGATTACATCTCAAAGAAGAACATAAACTTTAAAAAAGGAATATTTCCATATATGACAACCAACAGTAGTCTAAACTAGCTTCAGATACCCTTAACCAAGACGATCCAGATTCCGACTGGATTCCTTCCAACTTGGTGGACACCCTGTAACCCTTTTGATGAATTGCACTGATGAAAAGAATGAATGGAAATTGAAAGTTCTCCTTTATTTAATAACCTGCATAATTCAATTTTAGGGTTGTAGAAAGCTGGCAGCCCAATCACATCAGGTATGCCACTCAGTCCCAGGGCATATTTACACCCACACTTTCTCACCATTACTTTGAGATGTGGGATGAAAATCTAGAACACGCAAACCCTGTGCAAATAAGGACTGGACTAAAATAGGAGCAGCACTAATTGATTCTCCTCATGATGCTGCCAAAGGCAAACCAACAATTTAAAAATGAAGCAATTTCTTATCCACAAAAGCTTTAACTGCATGGATAAAATATACACTGTAATGACTATATTCAGACTGACTTTTAAATTGCCATGACAAAGAATAATTTAAAAGCAAAGCAACACATTTTTATAAGCCATTTTTCAAAATTTTGCTGTTTTAGAAAATTGTACATTTCAGAGTAGTGGGGTCCAGGTCATTCTGCATAGGGTCATGGAGGGAACAGGCAGCCGACCTGAGTGGAGGAGAACAGAATCTGCTAACAAAATTGATTTTCTTCCATTCCATACTAAAAATAAGCAGGATGTACTTAAAGACTGTAACAACAATGTGCAAAACTCCATATACAGTGGTATGAGACTTGTGTAAACATTCCTCATTGACAGCTTATGCCATTTTTATTAGAACAATCTAGACTAGAACAGGCCATTCAGCCCAACAAAGCTCACCAGTCCTATCCACTTAATTTTTCTAAAAAAAAAATTTCAAATCAAATTTTAAAAGTCCCTAAATTCCTACTGTCTACCATGCTACTTGGGATCTTATTCCAAGTGCTATGGTTCTCTGTTTGATGAAAAACCTCCTAATGTTTATGTGAAATTTACCCTTAACAAGTTTCCAACTATGTCCCCATGTTCTTGATTAACTTATTTTAAAACAACATTCTCAATCCACTGGACTAATTCCCTTCATAATTTTAAACATCTCAATCATGCCACCTCTTAATCTTCTTTTTCTTAGGCAGAAAAGGCTCAGTTCTTTTAATCTTTCTTCATAATTCATCCCCTGTATATCTGGAATCAGTTATTGTTCTTTGGACTTTTTCTAGCGCTGCTATGTCCTTTTTGTAGCCTGGAGACCTAAACTGCACCCAGTACTCCAGATGAGGCCTCACCCAGTGCATTATAAAGCTTGAGCAGAGCCTCCTTGGCTTTGTACTCCACACATCAAGGCGCTATATAACCTCACATTCTATTAGCCTCCTTAATGGCTTCTGTACACATTCTGGAAGTTGATAGTGTAGAGTCCACTATAACTCCTAAATCATTTTCATAAGGTGTACTCTCCATTTTCAGACCCCCATTGTATATTCAAACCTAACAATTTTACTTCCTAGGTGTAAAACCTTATATTTATTGACATTAAATTTCATCTGCCCATATGTTTTATAAGATACATTTCATTTATAATAAAAATTTGGAGTTCATGATAATTTCAATTTTGTCTTTGCATCCAGAGCTTATTCCAGCAGCTAAAAGGGCGACAGTTCATAGCATTGTCAACTCAAGTACACCCCCCTACTCATTCTGAGTCAGCTTAGAGTTATCAGTTACCCTAATAAACATATCTTTGGGAGCGTGGAACAAAAACTATAGTACCCAGAGAAATAATCCCCATCTAGCCACATGTGCTAGTGTGGTCAAGTGAGGAATGACATGGAATCCAAAATAAAATATCGCGGTGCCAGTCAGGTGGCCCTGTTTAATAAAGGAATCAGCTATAACAGAAACAGAGCTTGGTGGCACAAAACACATGAAAACACAAGGCTGTTGTTCCTTCTTAATCATTGGGTCAGGTCCAAGGTATGTCTAAAAGAGACACCACCTTCTTGGAGCACCTTGAAATTATAGTCATCTGACTGGAAGGAGCATAGTTAGTTGGCCTCATTGGGCATCTTCTGTGGGAAGAGAAAGAAATGATACTGTTAGCAACAGAGCCCCCTCTCATGTCGGGGAGGTATTGCCTATCTTGGATGAGCCCAGAAGGAGACCCTCAGATGCACATGTGGGACGATAGAAAAAGCAACTACTGGCTTTAAGGATCAGAAGACGAGACATAGATGAAAATGAAGCACTGGTCAAAGAGATGAGATGAAAGAGATCCAACAAAGCACAATATGTAGACAAAAACCAAAGTAAAGAGAATGGCAGAAAAAATAAAAAAAAACAAATAAAGGTTTGGTTTAGTTTATTTAAGGTCAATATCCACAGTCTCGGATAGAGATAGGACTTTAGGAGTGACCATTTATTCCATTGCATTAGTGCCTTCACGTAAATTTCCGGTTGAAAAAATGGAAACAGGTAATCAAAAACACCACAAGATAGCGGCACTTGTTACAAACCCAATATGGTGATTATAATTATAATCACTAAATAAAGAAAGAAACCGATGATCCAAATAGGTTCTATAAGGATAAAAACACATAATGAACCAAAAACGAGAACACCATATAAAAATTAAATCAAGGTGTGTCACACAACAATATGGAGAATGTACAAACTTTATATGGATTCCAACTATGAATGGAATTTGGGCAAGCAGAAGAAGAACAAGAGTTGAATATGATGACCAGACAATTTAGGCCATCCTGTTTGGAGGAAATTTTCTGACAAAATTAAATCAATACATAAATATGTAAATAGATAAATGTATTGTAACATGTGATGATAAACATCTAAAAATGCAATGAAATATGAACATAGTGTCATGAATTTCTTCATTTAGTGACCACATGCAACATGAAATACACCTTGAAATCCATCCATCCATTTTCCAACCTGCAGAATCCGAACACAGGGTCATGGGGGTCCGCTGGAGCCAATCCCAGCCAACACAGGGCACAAAGCAGGAACCAATCCAGGGCAGGGTGCCAACCCACCGCAGCACCTTGAAATGAAAACTGTCATTTTCACCCATCAAAGCAGAGTGGGAGAGCTCAAGTGAGTACTGTGTTATGATAGGTGACATATCAGACATATTGTAACTTATGTGCCATACCAGCAGCCATACACCACATGCACTTCAGAAGAGATCATCTACCTGAAGATAAGAATGTTTAGGCCTAGCTAGTACTTGGATGAGAGACAATCTTGGAAAAGCTTGGGTTGATGCTGGAAGAGGTGTTGGTGAGACCAGCAGGGGGCACTTACCCTGTGGTCTGTGTGTGGATCCCAATGACCCAGTTCAGTGATGGGGTCACCGTGCTGTAAAAATGACACTGTGCTTTGGATGGGAAGTAAAACTGAGGTCCTGACTCTCTGTGGTCATTAAAGATGCCTGGGCTTCTTTCATAAGGAGTAGGGTGTAGCCCAACGTTCAGGCTAAGTTGTCCTCTGTGGTCTTGTTATTCTGGTCCCTTAATTATTCCCTGTCTCTGATTGGCTATCTCTCTCACCACTTCACCACCTAACAGCTAATAGGTGGTGAGCGTATTAGCACAAAAATGGCTTCTGTCGTTACATGCAGGTGCACGCTACACATTAGTGGTGGTTGAAGTGGCTTCCCACACACTGAAGTGCTTTCAGTAGTGAGAAAAGTGCTCTATAAATGTAAAGAATTATTATTATTAATTTTTATGTAATTTAAGGGCTTGTTTGTGGCTCTGTGCTGTTGCTGTTTGTAGAAGTAATATTAATGTTTTTTGAAGATATGCATGTGTTTTCTAATACCAGAACTGTAGCATGTAATTAAAAAAAATGAAAACATGAGCTTACATATATTAGCCATTATGAGTCAACCAACTCCCACACCCTTTCCCATCTTGGATTAGTTGTGGGAAAATGTTGAATCTGGACATCTGCAGGAGCTGAAAGAAAATAAATGTTCTTTTGCTTAAATCTTTATACATAAGGTACGGCTTAAATTGATTAGGCTGTTAAATCATAGTGTCAGCTCATTTCTCTAAGATTAAAATGCTGCCCACCACTTGCTCACTTCTCCTATACTGCATCCCTACTGACGCTGGCACATGCATTGCATTCTCAAGTGCAGCGCTCTCTAGACTTGAAGAGCACTTGTAGTAAACTTAAATGAGCTGTCATAAACTGAATCAGAGCTGAAAATCCGATGGCTTACAGTCATAACAGAACACAAAAGAATGGAACAGAATAGAACAAAAGAGGATATTGTTGAACTTGCGTAATCCAAAAAGGTTTAATAGTTTCATGGTAGATACATTCTCAGGACCCAATAAATGACACACATGTGCATCAGAAGGTCTCTTCCGGGATCATCAGAAGTATGCACTGCCACCCTGGAACACAAGGGGGCTCTGTCACTGATAGTGTTGACTCTTTTTCCACCCACAACCCAGAGAAACCTCCCATTAAGGTCAACCGACTCTACCCCTTCTGGTCCTGTGACTATAAAACCAAGACGCTCCCGGCATTACAGGATGAGCAGATGGCCAGACGGAATTCTGATCTAACCAGTGTAACCTACGCTTTGATTTATCATGTAGCAGTTTTCTATGCAGTATTGCCTTATCCTTTCTGCTTAGCACAATAAAGCTCCTGTTTCTTTTCAACAAATTTCCTATTAAAATGGCCAGCCCATTCAGTGTCCCAACATTTCTCCTGTGGATGCAAGGTTCAGTGTCAGGCCAAAGCCTATCATGGCAGCACTGGAGGCCATGCAGGAAACAGCTCTGGACAGGGTGCTGATCTAACACAGTGTTAACAGTTGAACAAAAGCAAAATTCAGGAGATTTCCAGATTAGGTGAGTTGCCAGAGATTACAGTAAGTGGCGATGAATTGCTCGGTCCAGAATTGATTACTTGAGTAATTTAGTGTTGATGTGCAACACTAAAATGGAATAAATGGGTACAGAAAGCACTACTTTATGTAACAGTTCTGGTAATTTGGAACAAACTACTGAGCTATGTAGCTGAAGCAGAAACCCTGACAACCTTTAAGAAGTATCTGGGACAACTAAGCTATTAGCTAAAGAAATGAGATAGACAAACTGAACGGTCACCTCTCATTTGTCAAATTTCTTATGTTCATAGGAATGAAGAAATGAATGTGAACCTATAATGGATGGATTGATGGACTCTGTAATATAAAAGCACCGTACACTGCTCTTGTGCATGTAACTGTTAAATTTAGGATTAGCATTGCAGGCAGAGACAGAGCAGATTCAGGATGAACACATGGCAGTTGTACCCATGCCATGTGTTATTAGAGAGCTCAGCACTTGGCTGAATTAGAGGAGACTCCCTGACCATGCAGCGACTGCTGTGTGGCTCCACACTATGTCTCAACCAAGGGGGCAGAATTGACGAATGGATTAGGAGTGATTTGCCTGCCTACTTTTCAGACACTCTTTAATTTTTTTCCCCATTACAGCTAAGTGTTAATTGCTAATGACCTTTACATTTAACTAAAATCCATGATTGCTTAATTATCTAAAAAGAGAAACTTGTCAGTGTAAATTAAAAAAGGGCAAGTTCAACATGAAACGTATTGCAGCTAAAGCCGGCTTTCATGAACAGAAAGAAACCACGGCCTCATGACATTTGTCAGCCCCACTCCAGGGTCAGACATGCCTCCTGGAAATTCTTGCGTATCAATTATGGAGCTCCACAGGATAGAAACGCTGAAAGAAATGAAGGACCTATTTCAGAGCTGAGCAGAGAAGGAAAGACATGAACATTAAGGCAAGAGCAGTACACAAGTGACAACGAAACCTTCCCCGCTCAACGGTAATTATGTCCTAGCAATGGGATAAGCTGCAGGAGGACGCATGGACAGGTACGATCTAAAAGCCAACTTTGTACAGCTGCATTCTGTGTGTTAGTGAGAGAGCAGTGAGACAGTGACGGGAACTTCAGAAGCAACTTCAACATGAAGGCGCATTCTCTTGTGGGGATTCGCTGCTGCATTTTCTCTAATTCCACAGGGCGACAATATTCCTTCCCTAGATCAAATGTGCTGCTTTTTTCTGACATATTTCCATATGTCTTCTTTAAATATTATTTATATACATATGTACACACACATATATAAACCAAATCTACATTTTCTTAGGGTTCCTTATGACAAGTGTTTCGGTGAGCTTTAGTCTGCTGTGGATCCTCTTCTTTACTTTGCCCAAGTGTCATTTAAATGAAGAAGAGCAGTACTTTTAATTAAACTCCAGGCACCCTGCGACAAGAAAACTTTAGCCTAGTGAGGGTGCCTCCTCTGGGGGTTTAACACAGATAAAACTGTTAAAGCAGTACCGATAGTGACGCTTGCCCACACATATGACTATTGGTGTTGTGCTGCCTTAACTGAAAGTGACACAAATGCTTCTCCATTTTACTTGTGGAAACTGTCTGAGAGCTATTTAATTGGGATGTGGCTTTCAGGATAGATGTCAAAGTGGGCACTAGAAGGGGCAACAGCGTACAGCAGTGGTTATTGAAACCAAAGCAAATTAACTTAAACTACATTCTGATACTAGAAAAATAAATATAGAGTTAGATAAATGTTGATAAAAGTTAAGTAGGTATAATAAAATATGCATCTATGATATATCATTAATTTAAAAAGAACAAATTGGTATTAGTGGGCTCCTTTCAAAAAAACGTTAGGGGGGCGCGATTAAAACTGTTATGAAAATTTTGGGTCGCAAATACTTAAAGGTTGAGAAATGCTGTATTAGACTATCAGCAACAATATTATAAAATATTAGCCAAACAATGTCATATAAAAATGAAAGTCTAACAACCTATTATTTTGTCAAGTAGTTCAACCACCAAATGACAGTGATACAAGATATCTCAATGTCAAATATTCAATACTGAAAGCAGAAATGCAAATGAATATTAATACTTATCTAATTTTTGTTCAATGGGAAAAGTCACATTGCAAATATGTAATGGACTAGATTTGTCATGATGATTATAACTACTCCACAATCGCAAGATGTACAAGTTCAGGCATCCTTCAAATTGTGTGGCAAAAAACAACCAAGAACACGGATGCAACCAGAAAACAGGCTAGTAACACCAGGCTCAAACAGAATTTCACATATTCCAAATATTCCATATATTGTGGGCAATTCACATAAAATTAAAATAACAAAAAAAAAGATTATTATTATGAGTTGAGATTACTATGAATATTTTAACAAAATTATTATTTTTTTCATTTTTGCATAACAGCAACATTTTCCGTAAGAAGAGGGCACTGCTCCATCTGCCTTTACTGCAGAGATGCCACTAGAAAAAATGTAAATGACTGTATAATCAGACCGAACAAGATAAAGAGTTGGGGCACCAGCTGGGTGAACCCCCACAATGCGAAACAAAACCAGATGAAAATGGCAATAGGAACTTTATAAGTACATTGCCTTCTCAGCTTCTCAGAAAGAAAGCTATTGGAGAGAAAGAGTTATCTGCTTGCAGCTGCAGGTTCCTAACTGAATGGTGACTTCCAGGCGTTGCTGTTTTTATACGCAGATCAGCGAGGATGAAGCAGGAGCCTCGTGATGTCAGAGGAAGTGATGCTATCATTCTTTCAGATGTCAGTCATTCATTCTAAATGCAAAAAGCTAATGACAGCTCTGATCTATAGTCCAGAGGCATCTTACATTTTATTTTGTTTTCAAGATGTCCACAATCTGACATTTCCAACAACTGACCAGAAATCATAGCCAAGAAACAAATCAAGTGAATGGTCCATCCATCCATTATCCAACCCGCTATATCCTAATTACAGGGTCACGGGGGTCTGCTGGAGCCAATTCTAGCCAACACAGGGCGCAAGGCAGGAAACAAACCCTGGGCAGGGTGCCAACCGACCACAGGACACACATACACACATACCCACACACCAAGCACACACTAGGGTCAATTTAGAATCGTCCTAACTATACTAATTCACTAATTGTCCTAACTAAAATAATTCACTTTTACTCTTACAGTTTGTCTATTGCCACATCATAGTACTAAAGCAAACTTATGTTGCATTGCTGATGACTTTCTGATGCTCAGTTATTAGAAATGCAGGTGTTACTACCAGCCCTAGGCGGATGCAGCTATTGACACAACTAACCCCAGTCAATTTTGTAAATTTCTTCAGTTCTTAAATTATATCTTTATAATGTGTTTTATTTTGTTTTTGTATTTTGCACCTAGATATTCCTATTTTATGTTTTGGATTTTGTTCTCTGTTTATTGAATTTGATAAATGTCTTAAAATTTTGAATACTTTTTGGTATGAGGCCATGGTTTTTTGATGGTTAACGTTTGGCAAAGCTCAAAGATTTGACTTTTGAATAATTATCATTACCACACTGTGGTGTTCTTTCTAGTAATTCTGCTTATGTTTTGTTTATTATCGTATTATGTCTTTAAATGTATGACTGTTCCTTGTTTTATATGAGTGGAATCTCTAAGAGGCACGTCCATCCTGACATCTCAGCTGGTGGGTTTTCCCTCTGATGTCTTATATTGGACAGAAGGTGAGGAGTTCATTACAAGTATTGGAATTTTCTGTTTTTTGAGAATATTTTTGCGTCTGTCTCTGGATTATGCTCTTTGGATGGTGTTCAGGGAATTGCTTTGGGTGTCCTGTTAAGCCTGCTGTTTTGAGCATTTTGTGTTGTATTTGCCTATTTCTCCACCTCTTCTTTCAATAAATATCCTGTTTTATGAAGATTCTTGTTATCCTTTTGATTATAAACCAAAATTTTTATGCTTTCTCTCACTCCTATTTTTGTAGAGACTTTTCTCTACATTCATAATGGCTAACACGGTACAACACCCTAGTACTCCTATTTTTGTGAAATTTTGTGGGAGTTTATTGCATATTTGAGCTTTAAAAGCCAGCTCCTCATTTATAGGCCTGTCTAGGCTGAAATTTGAAGATAACAGTTGAAGACTGGCTGACTTGGGTGAGCCTCTTTTACGTAGCCAGTGAAAGTTCTGGCCTGCTTATGTGGCTAATTGTGGAGGCCTAACACCCGTTTTGCCATTTTTGGAATGCCAAGTCATGATGTACTACAACCTTTGTCTTGTTATTTTGACTTTTCCTGACTCCTTTTGCATTTAAAACTATTGCGTCATCGTCCATTCAGTACAGGAGGGAAATCATGTGTAAGGGAAGTGAATGGAGAAGGCATCCTTCATTATTGCAAGGATAGCTTAATCACAAATTTCAGCAGGAAGTCTAAGCTGTCAATGTCATATACGTTAAATAAATTTTGTATAGTCTTAATTGTTATTGCCTTATATTATAAGTAACATTAAGTAATTCTTGTCCTACATTTATCTTTGGTCTTCAAGAACACCCTGCTGGCTACACAGCTCAAACTGTACATGCCTGTAAAAATGAAATGGAATGAAAGAATTGTCAAAAAGTACTGAATGGCCACTTGCATGTTTCCCAGGCTTATAAGTGACACTTTCATTTTGCATTAAATTTTACTGGAAAATTCATCCTGCAAAAATAAAAAAGATACAAACTGTTATAGAAAGCTAATATAGTTTTGAAGAAGACACAGTTAAGTGCTGGGCTGGCTTCCAGCTTCCAGAATACCCTCAGGGCGTCAAAAGGAGGCAGGCTGACCAGGTGTAGCCAGTAATGAAGGGTTCTATGGTGTCAATTCTTTTTTTTTTTTTTTTTGCACAGAAGCATCTCTTTGTATGTGGTTGTGGGTTGTGGGTTGAGTTGCGTCTCAAGTATGCTCTCGAAAGACCATCATAGAAGACAAGTGGCTCTTCTAGGGGGAGAGGAACAAAGAGTCAGTTGAGACTCCCTTAACACAATCATGGGAGAACTGTGAACAAACAGCTAGAGATGAGCTCCCCACAATTCTTCACTTTTTTGTTGCACGACAAGAAGGTCTGTAGGCCATTACTGAATGGATTATAGTCATCCAATATCCCACAGACGGTCAATCTCAAAAGAGCACTTAAGGATCTTGTCATGTCAAGCCAAAGAGAGTTAACCAAAGGATACCTTTGACACGTTTGGAATCTGGGCCCTTGGAGCTCCTTCAATGAAGACACAAACACGGATTCTTACCTATCAAGTAGGAGTGGCATCAGGATTTTAGAAACATATTATTAAAATGATGAAAAATGAAACCAGTTAACTTAACCTTAAGGTATGTGGGGATCTGGGAGAAAATCGGAGCATCCAGAAAAAATATTCCAAACACAGAGACAGAACCTGTAAACTCAACACAGGCAACAACCCAAACTGAGACTAGAAAACTGCAAACTGCTTGGCTGCCAACATGAACCTTTTTTCTTATGCCAGTTGTTTTCTAAAAACTTAAAATGTGGTGCTAATGCTGTGTGTGCTATGTGAAGAAACAAATTGCTAAAGCATTTAACAGTTCGTCAACCATTATTTAAGTGGAAGTGGCTGGACACCAGTCTCACAAAATAAAATCAAAGCGGGGTCCATCATCCAAACACAAAACATATGGTGATGTATTTAAGGCCAAGTTATATAAGAGAAACAGCAAATGGATGTATAATTTTTGCAACTGTGAAAAACTGAAATTACATTGTTATGCAACAGATTATACCTAATGTCTACTGCCAGTTTTCAATTACCTTCACATCATTTTGTACACACGGCAGATAGACATGTACAGGAAAGAGGTGAGAGGCATTTTTGACTCTAATCACTTATTGCTGAGCATGGAGACTGTGTGGGTTTCAGAATTCATAGTTTTATTCATTATGAAATATCAACCAGTGCAGCAGTCAAAACAAAGTATGTTACCGTGAATAAGAAACATCCAATATTCATTTTATGGTCATCCCAGGTGTTTCAAAGGTGGGATAAGACTAAGAAAAAAACAGAAAGAGGCTGTGAATTGGTACAGTTGATTTCAGCAGTGGAGCAGCAAAATGTGAGCACAGAGTTGTTTTATGAGCTCCCAAGAAAGAATGATTTTACGCTATTAGGATAGTGGCCTCCCTCACAGAAGCCTTTATTCTGTTATTTTGTAAAGCAGAAGTGAGAAGTGTGTCAGGTGGGCTGACTTGCACTTTCTGCTGGATAGAGAGAGGTGTTCTTTATTTTAGTGTATTAGTACTATGGAAAAACCTAGTATGTCACATCATTCAAGTTTTGGGCAAATTGAGAAAATGATGTCACCCCTATAATTAATGATCCCTAGATTTCACTTTTCCTGAGCTTCACGTACACCATATTGTTTTTTTCACGAATCAACAACACCTGCCATTTAAATCTTGTGATCGTAATCTGAAGTTTTCATTGGTAGGCGGTCTTTCCTCACTGGTCAGTGGAGTTGCTAGGTTTTTATCTTGTATTATGTCAAATACTGTGTACATACTAGCTTCTTCCATCGTGCTATGACCGGAATGAAGACATATTTGGCCATCACCACTACCTTATAACATCAGGAAAGACCTAGTAACTCCAAAAAAAATAAAAACTCAGTTTTGAAAAAAATGTCAATTACTAGGTTTTTCCATTGCACGTGAGAGGTGACTGGTTGCACAATAGTCAGATATGCAAGTAAGAATTTTGCTGTACTCTGTTACTACTGCTACAATGACAACCTGCTAAATCTAATTCAGAGTCAGTAAGTAAATTTTATTCATTTTGCACTTTTCAAGATCAAATGCCACAAAGTGCTTTTCAAACTGTCATTACAGACACTAGCATAAAAGCGAGTAAATTAATTAAAACCAGGAATAAAATGCATAGACATACACATTAAAAAGTACAATTACACAAAGGTGAGCTCGATTAAATGGGTCTTTAGCTTCTTTTTAAAAATGTCCACAGTGTCTACTGATATCACATCTACAGGAAGAGAGTTACACAATTGTAAGACCCACAGCCTCAAACACCCTATCTCCTTCAGTCTTCAATGTGGATTTACAGGACAGCTAACAAACCCTAATTAGAAGGCCTCAATGACCTGGAAGTGACATAAGGCTGTAGTAGCTCAGTGACATAGGTAGGAGTTTGACCATGTAGGGCTCTAAAAGTGAGAACCAGGATTTTAAAATTAACTCTGAGTTTCATGGAAAGCCAGTTTTTAGTGCATATGCCCCACAAGTTGGGTGTGCGATGGATAAGAAAGAAGATTTCTGGCATGAGTTGGGTGAAGTAGTGGAAAATGTGTACCCAAGGGAGAGTGAGTGGTGATTGGAGCGGAGATTTCAATGGACATGTTGGTGAAGGGAACAGAGGAGATGAAGAGGTTATGGGTAGGTATGGCGTCAAGGAGAGGAATGCAGAAGGTCAGATGGTAGTGGTTTTTGAGGAAAGGATGGACATGGCTGTGGTGAATACGTATTTTAAGAAGAGGGAGGAACACAGGGTGACGTAGAAGAGTGGAGGAAGATGCACACAGGTAGATTATATCCTATGCAGGAGGGTCAGTCTGAAGGAGATTGGAGACTGCAAAGTGGTGCTAGGGAAGAGCATAGTTAGGCAGCATAGGATGGTGGTCTGTAGGATGATGCTGGATATCAAGAAGAAGAGGAGAGTGAGGGCAGAGCCAAGGATCAAATGATGTAAGTTGAAAAAGAAAGACTGTAAGGTTGAGTTCAGGGAGGAAGTAAGACAGGCACTGGGTGGCAGTGAAGAGTTACCAGATAGCATTATTAGAAGCTTTAAGAATCCAACTGATAAAAGTAAATAAAGTTTACTGAATTAAATGTAAATATGTTAGAGAAATGCATCAACAAAACTGGTTGTCATCACCCATTGGCCGTACATCATGATACATTCTCCTTCTCTTGTTTCCATTACTTTCTAAGAACTCCAAACCTGGGCCAGACACTATCAATCAGAAAAGACATTCATAGCAATGCCAGCATTCCTTTTTGCATGCCCTCCTTGTTTCAGGTGGATTTTTTACAACTATACTAGTTTTCCACCCATATCTCAGGGATGTGTTTTAGAATAATCGGTAACTCTGAATTGAATGAAGATGACCGACCTGGAGCTTCATCCAAGGGTGATTTTGACTTGTGTCCAATGATCCTGGAATAAACTGTACTCTTCCATAACCCTGAATTAGATCAAGCACAATAAAATATTGGAGAATAATTGAAATAAAAAAAAAAAAAACCTTGTATGATTTTCTTCTTGGGTGCTGGGACAGCCAATGTTGACATGGTGTGAACACTTCTGTGCTTTACCTTCATTCTGTGTGTAGTTTATATTTAATCTAAAGTATCCAACAGCACAAATCAGGTGCAGAGATTTTTAGGGATTATCTCAGCATTTGCCTAACAAGTACAAGTGCAATGCCAATTCCCCTCTTTGACTTGAGAATATCTTCCTGATCAAATTACTTTTGTGGATGAAAACAGTGCAAATACTGATAAACTTCATCAAAGCCTGCTGCTGCCTACTGTGTAAAGTGAAAGAAAACTTAAGTAAAGGTAATTATTAGTTCTGCAAAGATTTCCATATTGATCTCTTTCATGCAAATCTAAGAAAGCAATTATCTCCTTCTTCAAAGTTAGCTTGTAGAGCAGGGCTTGAAGACTGCTGTGTGTTTTATTATACATTAAGTGAAAGTAAATCATTTAGAATATTGTATCTGCAGAGGAAGTACAGAGCAGCCAAAGGGACTTAAAGTACAGAGGAAAGTGGAGAGATGACAAAGCAAGACAGATCCCTCATGCACCAGGGTTTTTCTGTTTTTTTTTTTATTTGAACATCAAGGGATTGGTTCTGTTTCTTGAACAATTTGGAATGACCAGTAGAACGTGGTGACTTTTCAAATGGTGAGGATCTACCTGCTATTATAAGAAAGAGTTGGGCACCACAGGTTATCCCACTTAATTATTATAGTCTACTGTAGGAAATTCAGAAATTAAAATGACGTTAATGTGTCTGGTGGTCCAGAACTGAGGGTGGTTTGTTGCCATGTTGGTGTTTTATAGGTTTATAAGGTTACTATTGTCATGTACAGAGTACAGTGAAATTCTTCCTTGTATGTGCTAATCAATGGTCAGCAGGCTGGAAAAGGTGGGAGAGGAGGCCGGGCTTGAGGAAATATGACATGTCTTCTCAGTTGAGAGTGGAAAAGCAAACAGCATAAACTGCTGTACAACCTCAAAATCTTTCTTCCGATGTACAGTAATCCCTCCTCCATCACGGGGGTTGCATTCCAGAGCCACCCGCGAAATAAGAAAATCCGCGAAGTAGAAACCTTATGTTTATATGGTTATTTTTATATTGTCATGCTTGGGTCACAGATTTGCGCAGAAACACATGAGGTTGTAGAGAGACAGGAACGTTATTCAAACACTGCAAACAAATATTTGTCTCTTTTTCAAAAGTTTAAACTGTGCTCCATGACAAGACAGAGATGACAGTTCCGTCTCACAATTAAAAGAATGCAAACATATCTTCCTCTTCAAAGGAGTGCGAGTCAGGAGCAGAGCATGTCAGAGAGAGAGAGAGAGACAAAAGCAAACAAATCAATAGGGCTGTTTGGCTTTTAAGTATGCGAAGCACCGCGGCACAAAGCTGTTGAAGGCGGCAGCTCACACCCCCTCCGTCAGGAGCAGGGAGAGAGAGAGAGAAACAGAGACAGATAAAAACAAACAGTGAAAAATCAATACGTGCCCTTTGAGCTTTTAAGTATGCGAAGCACCATGCAGCATGTCGCTTCAGGAAGCAGCTTGCACAGAAGGTAGCAACGTGAAGATAATCTTTCAGCATTTTTAGACAAGCGTCCGTATCGTCTAGGTTTGCGAACAGCCCCCCTGCTCAATCCCCCTACGTTAGGATCAGAGAAACTCAGCGCAAGAGAGGGAGAAAAGTAAGTTGGGTAGCTTCTCAGCCATCTGCCAATAGTGTCCCTTGTATGAAATCAACTGGGCAAACCAACTGAGGAAGCATGTACAAGAAATTAAAAGATCCATTGTCCGCAGAAATCCGCGAACCAGCAAAAAATCAGCGATATATATTTAAATATGCTTACATATAAAATCTGTGATGGAGTGAAGCCGCGAAAGGCGAAGCGCGATATAGCGAGGGATTACTGTAATCCTCAGATTGGTCCCCGTGAAAGAAATGCCAGCCTCACTCATGATACAGCATATTGTTTAAAAACTGTAATAAATGTTTAGTAGATACATTATCAAAACTCAGGCGGCACAGTGGAGCAATGGTAGCACTGCTGCCTCGCAGTAAGGAGACCCGGGTTCGCTTCCCAGGTCCTCCCTGCGTGGAGTTTGCATGTTCTCCCCGTGTCTGCTTGATACTCCTGTTTCCTCCCACAATCCAAAGACATGCAGGTTAGGTGGATTGACGATTCTAAATTGGCCCTAGTGTGTGCTTGGTGTGTGTGTGTCCTGTGGTCGGTTGGCGCTCTGCCCGGGATTGGTTCCTGCCTTGCGCCCTGTGTTGGCTGGGATTGGCTCCAGCAGACCCCCGTGACCCTGTGTTCGGGTTCAGCGGGTTGGAAAATGAATGGATGGATGGATTATCAAAACTCATTTAACCTAATTTGGCAGTCCTGGACACAAGTCAGGAAGCAACCATAAGCAAGACAGAAGAAGATCATGTACACTTACTCACTCCATGAACAATTTAGAGGGACACATTAACTGTACCTGCGTCTATTTTGTGGGTGTAAGAGGAGAACTATAATTACTGGAGGAAAATTCACAGAAAGCAGGTATGAATTGCAAGCTCTGGACATGAATCCTAGCCAACCTAAATGTACAGACTTAGTGAGAGAGATTCTCACTGAAAATTCTTATACTGTCAGCAAATATTGAACATTGGTTCAGTTAAGGCAGACTGTGATTGGGTAATATACTGGAATTCTATGAGGATGAAAAGAATACAATCAGACAGACTCATATGACTTTATTTATCTGGATTTGTGGAAGGCCTTTGATACGGTACCACATGAAAGGTTAGTGATCAAACTATAAGAAGTTGGAGTACAATGACACATTCTGTAGGTAGGTACAAAATTGACTCAAACAAAAAAAGGGTTATGGTGAGGGGAACATTTTCATGAATTAGGTGATATTAAAACTTGTGTCCCTCAAGCAGTGGTCATGGGGCTGTTGCTCCTTTAAAATTATATAAACGATCTGCACAAGAATATAATCAGTAGGCTGCTTAAGTCCGCAAATGAAACCAAAATAGGTGGAAGGGCAGATGATGGAGAATCAGATAAACTGTTACATGCGGTCTTTGGCAGATTTGTGTTAATTGAAATTTAATGTAAGTAAAGGTAAACAATTACATGTAGGAAGCAATATTGTTAGATTTGAATATACAATGGGAGGTCTGAAACTTGAAAGTTCCCCTTATGAAAAAGACCTTGGAATCATAGTGAACTCGTCTAATCCAGACAGTGTGCTGAAGTGATCATGGAGGATAACAGGGTGTTAGGTCATAAATCATATCATGATGTGAGGAGTAAAAGTCAAAAGTTAATCTGAAGTTATGTAACACACTGACGAGGCCTCGCCTGGAGTACTGTGTTCAGTTTTGGTCTGCATTTTTAAAAAAAAACATAGTAGCACTAGAGAAAGTCCAAAGAAGAGTAACAAGGCCGATTCTCGAACTGAAAGGTATAAGGTTATGAGAAGAGATTGAAGGAGCTGAATCTTTTCAGAAATTAAGAGTGGACATACTGTATATACTCACGTATAAGTCGGGTCTTGAAACCCGAAAAATCAATCATAATAGCAGACCCTGACTTATGTACCCGTTCATAAAATGCGACATTTACATTTTTTGTTTTACATCTTCTTGCCTCCTCCAATCTCGCATCAGTTTCTCAGGTGCATCAAAGTTTGTTCCAGCAGCGCAGTTACCAATTTCTTTTGCTACTTTAATGTCATTTAATTGAAATCCAGCTTCATATTTTCTTCTGATCAAACGCTCTATCGTAGATAAGGAATGCTCTTACGATAAATGTGTGTGAGATACAAAAAACACAAAACAGTGCAAAGTCACTTTGGAATAGTTCTGGTATTACTGTATGCTCACGTAGGCACAATATATAGAAACAAAAGGTCATGTGCTCCGTGGTTACTCTCTCAGGTAGCCGTTAGCATATCACAATCTCTTGGACCAATAGCATGAGTTTTCTGCATTCGACTTATATGACCGACATTATAAAATACCAGAAATTATACGGTAAAATCAACTCCTGACTTATCCGCGGGAGAACTTATTCGCGAGTATATACGGTAATTGAAGTGTTTAAAAGGAATTAGTACAGTAGACCCCAGTTGTTTCTTTAAAATAAGTTCTTCAACAAAATGAACACAGAAGCACGGTTGGAAACTTGACTTGGGTAGATTTCATGCAAATGTTAGAAAGTTTTTCTTTGCACAAAGAACCATAGACACATGGAATAAATGACCAAGTAGTGTGGTACAGAGCAGGACTTTGAAAATCTTCAAATCTTGACTTGATGTTATTTTGAACAATGTAGAGGAAGAGGATGGACAGGCTCACTGGACTAAATGGCCTGTTCTCATCAACACTTTTCTAATGTTGTAATATTCTAAAATTAGATAATGAAGAAGCTAGGGATGAGCGGAACAGCAAATTGCATTATGTGAAATATGCATCTAAAATTTATTTTCCTTGCCATTTTGCATCAACAAAATGCAAATCTTGCTACAGTTATGTTTCTGGTAGTTTTTAAAGTTTCTTGGCATTGTGGAAAGCAAAAAAATTTTCTCCCCAAGGGCTTATTTTTGCATCCATCTCCATCTTGGACCACCATGACATTCCTCGGCTCCTTTCGTGTAGCACCACATGCCTTTCTGAATATTTATGCCACTGCCTCAGCCTTGCAGTGCTCATATTGGGTGAGAGGTAACACCATTTGCTCTCGCTTTTCCTAACTCTGCAAACTGACCCAAACCCAGACCCTTTCAGAGGTTTGCCACTGGCCATTGGGTTTTAGTAGTAGAGAGGCCCATTTGAAGTGCTCTCTAGCCAAGACTCCTTTCCACTCTCTGCAATCGAATAAATTTTGCAATGCTTTTACACATAGAGGAAAAGTTTGCAAATGAGATGAAAATATATGTGATCATTTCAGTTGTAGAGAAACACAAGTTGTTTTATTCATTGTTTTGCAAAGTGAAATATCTTGCACAGATCATTTTGCTCGTCACTATCAGTGGTTCTTGCGGTGGGCTGGTGCCCTGCCCGGGGTTTGTTTCCTGCCTTGCGCCCTGTGTTGGCAGGGATTGGCTCCAGCAGACCCCCGTGACCCTGTAGTTAGGATATAGCAGGTTGGATAATGGATGGATGGATGGATATCAGTGGCTCTTCAAAACAGTATGTGTTATATAAAAGTAAACACAGAGTACGCGCTATACTGGAAATAAGATGTGAGAAAAGCTTCAAGCTGTAAATTGTGCTCCCTTCCTTTCACCTCTAAACACTTTGCTAATGCCTCATTAAAAGTCATTAGACACTACTAGATGAGTTATACATTTATAAGGTATGTTAATAGGTGATGTATTTTGCATCAGTAATTTATTATATTGTCCCCCTAAAGTAAAGCATTACAGTTACACAGCTGCAGGGCACATTGAAATTACACTAAACGTCGGAAAACAAGTATTGCATCATTCATTAAGTCACCAGAGTGATGCTGAGTAAGTCGAGGATAAGATAGAGAACCCATATGACTGGAAATATAAAACAAACTCATTTTTATCTAAAATCAGTACAGTCAATTAAATTAAAAGATGAAGGATGGTAAGCAACTGTTGATAGAAGTAATGGATATGAAGGTGTATGATAAACTGGTAAATGACACTAAAGGGATGGGAACAAATGTGTTTCTAAAACGATGATTGGACTGTCACCATTTAACATAACAATGAACTGGAGATACATAACAGTGATTTTTGCATGAGATTATGTGAAAAACCATCATTCCCATCTTTCCTTAGCAAGGCTATTATGACAGTTATCTTCAATGAAAAATACTGATAATAGTTTTTAGATTATGTCCCCAGACCCCGTCAAAAAATGATGTCTATTTAGTAAAAATGTACCTAAAATCACATCACTCACTGATTGACAAACTCACATTAAAATATGATGATATGCAACATGGAAATGCATGTTTTTAATACAAAATGCATAAGGAGAACCATCGGCCTTCTCTACTCCTTTCCAAATGTCTTTTCAGGAATCCATATCCATTAATATAAGATATTTCATTTTAGATTTTTTTACATGTTTGTTTTTTAAAAACATTATTACATGCAGTCTTTAATTATCTTTATCTTAATTAATATTCTCTAGAAGTAACACTTTTTCAATTCAGTTCAATTCATTTCTGTATAAGGTCCTTCTCTTAGTGCTGTGACACGTTCACATGTAGATACAAATACACACTGTACCAATTACTAATTACATAATGAGTAAAATTAATGTTTAAACAGACAAAAAAACAAAATAGTTTGAAATTGGTTAACATAAATGCAACCTAGCACAATCTTTTTATTAATTAACTATATAGCTATTATCAGTTAATAATATAGGAGTGGAAAACAAAAACTCCAGTCAGCTGCATCCCTCGAGAAAATACACCTCTAAGGGGGTCTAGAGCCAGTTATAACAGAAAAAGTCAGACACGATGACAGTCCTTGGAGACATTGGCCAACAGGCCACACATTCCCCCCTGGACATTAAACAGGAGAGTCTGTGCTGGGCTGTCCAATCTGATGACAGGATCCTTCCATCCACTGATTTGTCTCAGGTGTCTTTCTGTGGAGTACCTTAGAAGCAGAGCAGTGGAATCAAGAGCCCCAGCAGAATACCAAGAAGAGGACATTTCATTCTGAAGCCTGCTAATTTCAATTCAGGATTGTGAGGGCTGGAACCTGTTCCAGCAGACATTAACCAGAGCAGTGCCAACTCAACAATACATCCACATGCATTAAATTTTGAACTGCTGATTTAGTTCAAAATCATATCTTTAGAATGTGGGAAGAAAACCAGAATACCCCCGAAAACACATGCAGGCTCATGGAGAACACTCAGATTTCAAAAACCAAATCTACACCACCTTTCCAAAAAGTATTCACCTTACATATAAATTATATGCAGTGAATAAACATGCTTTGCCTAAGTTGGACCAGGACTGGTCGAAATGCAGTTCCAGCAAACATCTTGAATACACTGGAAAGGATATACAAAGTGAACTGGTAGATGCATCATTCATTTTGTAGGGTTATGGGGAGCCAGTGCCATAAACTGTTTCTGTAAAATTGACCAGAGAACTGGGAG
This sequence comes from Erpetoichthys calabaricus, assembly GCF_900747795.2. Taxonomy (NCBI): domain Eukaryota; kingdom Metazoa; phylum Chordata; class Cladistia; order Polypteriformes; family Polypteridae; genus Erpetoichthys; species Erpetoichthys calabaricus. The sequence continues at coordinate 37,659,980 of NC_041402.2, forward strand.
TACCATGCACATTGACCAGAGCCATCATCCACCTGGAGTAAGTGGAGCAGTCTGATACATCTTGCCTGTGAGTGTGGCACAGCACAGAGAGATTGTGCCAGATAATAATCACCACAGTATTTAGAGTCTGAAAGGCAAATAGTGTTTTGCTAATTTCTATTCATGAAGTAACCAGAATATACCTGAACCAATCTAATGGAGGATATATTTTTAATATTTAACAATTCTTTGCCACACTTTTTATAATGTTGACATTTGAATTCACACCCTTATTATTCAAACCACATTAACACTATTCATCCCATGCTCTGAGGTTTTACTTGTGGATATTTCATTCTCAAGATCAAAACTAACTGGTTAATTTAACTATCTGAGCTGATATTTGCTATTGTTTTTCTCTTTTCAGGTGTGTTTGCATGTAATGCATGAAGCACTTATTGTGAATTGTTGTCTGTCTGTCCAAATGAAACAACTCAGCCCTCCATGGACCAATTTTGTTGAGCTGTGGCACACTCGTTCTTCAAAGAAATTTGTTGAGACAGTTCAATTTTCAGTCAGATATCTTGAACAGATTGCAGTCATCATAAGAAATAGACTGCAAAGTCATAAAAAGGTTTGGGGCAGCCACCAGTATTTTCAACCCTGACTGCAAATGGGTTATGGTAAATTTGCACTAATGTGCACAAGTCAGTGTCCAAGACAAAACTGATTTACTGGTGGTAAGATGGTGGCTTTAAAGGCAAAAACAGGATAGAATGTCATCAAAAGGGGCCGGAACCAGAAGGATGTTCCTCCACAGGCTCAGACCCGGGTGTGATGCCATCAAAAGGGCCGGAACCAGAAATAATGTCAACAGGGCCAGGCGGAATTGCCCGTAAACGGTCTGGCAGAAATTGAGGAAATGAGTCAGCGCACTCCGCCACCTCCAGGGTCTGATGTGGGATTACTCTTTTTCAGGCCCTTTAGCTGCCTCCCATGTGCACATGTTTGACACAGTGTACAAAGTTTTAAAATTTCCAAAATTCCTATTGGAAAATATTGGCAAATTTGTGAGCTCATCATCTTTAAAATGGAGAAACATTCTGTGTGATTTCAACTAGGAACTGGTTTCCTTTTTCAATTTTACCTTGAGAGGGGTTACTTAAATTTGTACATTTTGCAAATTTTCCTTGTCTACTCTTTTGACAGCCACTCGGATGCAATACAAGTGAGTCAAACACCAAGCAGAGCGCCTTCCCCTGCTGCTTTAGATAAGTTAACTAATAGAGTACAAGAAAAGTAATTTCTCTGGACATAAATGTAAAGTGAAAGCAATTATGTAAGCATAAGAGACTGCATTGATTATACAATATTATCTGTGGATTATTATTGTAAAGAACCAACGTTATCAACCTGCAGTGTGTCAGCTAATTAATAACACGGAAAAGGTTCAGCTGCCCTGACTGATATAAGTGATGTATACACACCCCAGCCACTTTATTAGGTACACCTTGAATGTACCAGGTTAGACCCACGTTTGCCCTCAGAACTGCCATACTATTTAAGGCATTGATTCAACAAGGTGCTGGGAATGTTCCTAAGGGATTTTGGTCCAGAATGACATGATAACATCAATCAGCTGCTGCAGATTTGTCAGCTGCACATCCACAATATGAATCTTCCGTTCCTCCACATCCCAAAGGTGCTCTATTGGCTTGAGATCTGGTGAGTGTGGAGGCCATTTGAGTACAGTGAACTCATTGCCATGTTCAAGAAACCAGTTTGAGATGATTTGAGCTTTGTGACATAGCATGTTATCCTGTTGGAAGTAGAAGATGGGTACACTGTGGTCATAGTGATAGAGGTGGTCAGCAACAATACTCAGATAGGCTGTGGCATTGCTCAGTTGGTACTAAGGGGCCCAAAGTGTGCCAAGAAAATATCCATCACACCATTACACCACCACCAGCAGCCTGAACCGTTGATAAAAGGCAGGATGAATCCGTGTAGACATCAAATTCTGACCTTACCATCAGAATGTCGCAGCTGAATTTGAGACACTTCGGACCAGGCAATGTTTTTTCAATCTTCTGTTGTCCAAATTTGGTGAATCCATGCGATTTGTAGCCTCAATTGCCTGTTCATAGCTGACAGGAGTGGCACCTGGTGTGGTTTCCTGCTGCTGTAGTCCACCTGCTTCAAGGCTCAACGTGCTGTGCATTCAGAGATGCTCTTCTGCATACCTCAGTTATAACAAGTGTTTATTTGAGTTACTGTTGCCTTTCTATCAGCTCAAACCAGTGTGGCCATTCTCTTCTGACCTCTGGCATCAACAAGGCATTTTTGCTCAGAGAACTGCTGTTCACTGGATATTTTCTCTTTTTTGGACCATTCTCTGTAAACCCTAGAGTTGGTTGTGCGTGAAAACCCCAGTAGATCAGCAGTTTCTGAAATACTCAGACCAGCCTGTCTGGCACCAACAACCATGCCACGTTCAAAGTCACTTCAATCATCTTTCTTCCCCATTCTGATGCTTGGTTTGAATTTCAGCAGGTGGTCTTGACAATGTCTACATGCTGAAATACATTGATTTGCTGACATGTGATTGGCTGATTAGATATTTGTGTTGACAAGCAATTGTACCTAATAAAGTAGCCAGTGAGTGTATATGACAATCATTATCATAGGACAGCTTTAAAAACAGACAGTGGCTTCTGGAGTTAGGTGGCAGTAGCCTTAAGCCCCTGATGTTTGTGCACCACCCCTGGTCTTTCAGTCTCAGATATTCATGAACAATTGCTGCAAGCCCCTTTGTCAGTCATCCATATTCCTGTTATACAATGAATCAGTTCCTTTCCAAGTTCTTATTTGTGTAATTTTAACAAATTACTACATTTTAGCCAGATGGAGAACTTATTTCAGTTCCCATTTTTCATCTCTTAGGGTAATATTGATACTGATTTTATGTTAGTATGGGTCATTTTGTATAAATAGATATTTTTCATTTGCTAATTATTAGATACTACTCTGTTGGGAATACTTTCAAAGATGTTATGTTTAAGAAAAATGAACAGCAATTACTCTCAGACCCTTCATCACTAACACACATTCGTCAATGCCATTTTCACATCACTTGAATTGTACTCTGCTGTGTACAAAAACCTTTGAGCTGCCCCGAGCCTCTTTGTTCTCCATTTTTCACTCCATTCTAAAGTGCACATTTAATGGAGTCTGCTAACACATGTAGTTGCATTCTATTATCGCCATTACTTTTGAATATAACAAATTGTTACAACACTAATAAACAAACAAAAATGTAAAAATAAGCTCTTGGATGAAGTAAATAAAAAATGTGAAATGATCTAACTTTCACATCAGTTAATTCAGTCGCCCAACACACCTGAATGTTACACCATGCATACATTTTCAAACTTGTTTTCCATTGTCAGAAAACACAAAGCAGGTTTTCCATATCTGTCTCAGACAAGTTAAGTGGCTTAATTAGTCACTAGTCACCAAAGGGGAACAAAACTTCCAAAGCAGCCACTTCCTTGGATAAACAAAAAATTTGGAAAAGTCCTTGAGGCTTTACATCCACCATAAATGCACTAGGCTGGTAAAGCTCCCTCTGGCGACTCCCGCACTACAGCCTTAGTAACTTAAAAGTGGCAATAACCCGACATTCTCTTACTACTGGTGATGTTCGCCAGTTTCCAATGAAAGGTACCCTTTTAACCCGTCCCTTCTTACAGCTCAAACCACCAATTCAGCTACATGTTTGTGACTGTCACTGACATTTGCTTTATAATTTACATAAACAGAATAAAAATTTTCTTTAATTGTTGGCCCTTTTCTATTCTACAACACTTAAACCGATCTTTTTGGGAGTTGATAAATGACAGAAGTAAGCTGTCTGACTAGCTAGTGCTTTGCCATATTTGAGACTTTGGCATTCGCAGGATGGGACTGATGATTAAACCCAGCGCTGTGATGTACCTACAAGTGCTGTGTGTGACAATGTCTGCATCATTTGTTTCATTGACAGATTAGTCAAAAGAGGTCAATTAAAGACTTTTTAATGTCAGTGGAACTGAAATGAGGCGAATGAACACAGCTGTCCCAAAATGGTCTCACCACCCTGTACATATTTGTGTTGTTTTAAAATTCACAAAAAGGTGTTTTGTATTGTAATTTAAGGCTTTTGTTTCAGCTCATAACCTCATGCAATATCTGCACAGTTAAGCTGAAGTTGAACTCCCACAAATATTTTTTTTTCCAAATTAAAGCACTGTTAACATAAATACAATCATGTGGAGAACCTACTGACAATTTTTGCAGTATTAGTGATGAAACCCTTCACACTGCTTGTTATCTCTATATATAAAAATATAAAATGTCTGTCTGTCTATAAGTCTGTCCGCTTTTCACGAGAGAACTACTTAACGGATTTAAATCAGGCTTTTTTATACAATATGCTTGAACATTCCGGTTGATTTTGCGACTTCTCTCATCATGCTATGAATAATAGTTCACTTGCAGGAACAATATATCTGCGCAATTCCGAGATGAAGGCGGCAGGCCGAGGGGAGGGGGAAGTGTGATGTCAGGAGTGGGGACCCGGGCAGGGCCCTCCTCACTCACACGCCAGCCTCCGTTCGAGTCGGTCTACCTTTCACGACGTGTTGGAGTGTACCTTGTCTTCACTTAGCTAGCAATACCTGTTTGTTTATTGATTTTTAAAGTTTGTCCTGTTTCACTACTATGTGTGCGGAGCCACGGGAGGACGGCTAGTCTGAGATAAAGCAACTCCTCAGTTGTGTACATCGTCAGATCCTCTTCTAATGTGACATTTAATTTATGCATATTATGATGTTGTAAATAACAAGGGACTTTTTGAGCAGAACCAATTAAAGCTGAGAAGGTCAACATTTGTAAAGGAAAGGGTACAATTATAGTAAGACAAAGCACAGAAAGGGCAGGTACTCAAGACAATAACAAAGAACTGGTGAAAACAATAAATATATGTGCCTCTCAGGGAGCACCTGAACTTAACATTACTTTATATCCCTAGTAGGGAGGCTGACCACTTGCCTACTTCAGTTGTTTCCCCTTCTATTTCTTTCTTCTCTCTCTCTCTCAATGTCTGATTGTTTTGGCCTTTCTACCTTCTGCCAGGCCTTTCTACCTTCTTCCCCTCTTCAAATTTATCTGTCTTGTGGTTGGAAGAGGCTTTTCAGCTGTAAATGGAATAACTTGCAGACACACTAAGGTACACAAGTGTCTTATTTAACTCCTTACACCAACCTAATATCCCCAGATGACCCTGCAGCTATGGTCAACAACTTGTATTTAAAGGGCCAAACCATTCCTGGGTCTCCTGTCCATTACACAAAATAAGAGAAAGCCATGTACACAGTGTTGAATGAAAAAGCAGCCCTTTGAACGCGAAAGAGGTGTGTTGTTTTGTTAGTTGTGTTATCTGTGTGCCTCCTAAAGAGGGAATGTGCCATATTTATTGGAAGGTGTATCTGAAATGTTGAGCTGTATGTTTATACAGCCCTTTTCCATTTGAAATATGAGGGATTCGTGGAATGATCATGACTGCTCCTGTAATATGAACAATTCAGCTACTGGAGAGAAAGTGGTATATAACTAATTCTGTTAGTTATATACCACTTCCACATGACAACCCCTTCCTTCCATACCACAGGAGTTGTCTCCAACATTTTGAATAATATGGAAAGAAGTTCTCATAAGTTTACGCAGCAGTTATCACAACAGATGGTCAAGTCATTGTATACTTCATGGTGTGCAGCTGTTTTTTCTGTGCACTACCCTGTACAAGCTAATTGGCTTCCCCTATCTGCTTTGAGGCTGTTAGTATCCCTTACTGTACCCTGCATAAATTTGTGCCTAGTCAGTAGGTTGCCCCTTGGCTTCTGATATGACATAGGGTCATGGTGCCCCCTGGACCCATAATCCAAGTAGGGCATCTTTGTGCTGCTGTTGTGGTCTTTATGGATTTCTCCTTTACAGCATGGTTTCACACATTTGTTTTCCCTGTAAACTGTGAATTATTCAGATTCTTTAAAGGAAGAGATTAACAACACCCACTTGAACCAAGCTTTTATTTCATAAGGTGCTATTTTAGATGGCAGGGCTATGTCCAATTGGGGCAGATCTACTATAAAACTAATGAAGTTTAAGTTTTAGGGCTCCTAATCCCAGAGGGACCCCAGAAGCGACTTTAGTCCACATTGCTTTAAAAAGTTTGGATGTCTACTGTATGAGAAGGGGTTTTAAAATAATAATAATGACAGTCAATGCCAACCAACCAGATATCATTTATATGAATCTATCCACCAATAAAACTTTCTTAATAGATGTCTTGATGCTGTCAGACTATAATATCAATCGCAAAAAAAGAGCATAAATTAGAGTACTACCATCAGCTCCGAAATAAGATTAAAAGTCTTTGGAAAATGAATGCAGAAGTAGTCCCTATCATCATAAGTGCTACTGGGGTTATTGATAAATACATCAAACGATATACTGAAAAGATCTCACCCAACGTCAACATCTCTATTCAACAAAAACAAGCAGTATAGTCCTTGGCACAGTTCTTATTCTTCTTCTTTTGGCTGCTTCTGTTAGCAGATCATCTTCTTCCATATCTTTCTGTCCTCTGCATCTTGCTCTGTTACACCCATCACCTGCATGTCCTCTCTCACCACATCCATAAACCTTCGCTTAGGTCTTCCTCTTTTCCTCTTCCCTGCAGCTCTATCCTTAGCATCCTTCTCCCAATATACCCAGCATCTCTCCTCTGCACATGTCCAAGCCAACACAATCTTGCCTCTCTGATTTTTGTCTCCCAACCATCCAACCTGCACAGTTAACAATAATTAATACCAGACATTTTCCTTTGAGATGACTCTGACTAGGCCCCCTAAATTCTGGAATTTCCCCCAACCTAAGACTTTCAACTCTATACACTCTCAATAAATCTCTTGAGTGGGCATAGTTTTCATATCAGATGAAAGGCTGTGAGATCCAAAGAACTGAAATATAATAATAATAATAATAATAATAATAATAATAATAATAAAAACATAGTGTAATTCACTAGTACAGCAATTTTAATCATAATCAGAGATGTAGTGATTAAATCTTGTGGTGATCTGTCGTCAAAAAACCTCATTGAAGAAGATAACTGTGGTTACACAAAGCTTGTTGCTGGTTGCAAAGGGGTCCCCATAAAACTTTAAGCTTCAGGGCCCTAAAAATGTAGGTCTGCCACTCTGTCCAATACACAATTCAGCCAGATTCAAAATCAGTTTCCGTAAAAAGAGTATTTATAAAAGAGGAAAGACAAAATTTAAATAGATAAACAGGCTGATAATCACTATCACATCGGTTAACTTTGCAGTTATTTATTGTCCGTCTCACAGGACATGTCACTGAAGATTTTGTAAGCAACTGAATCTTATGACTGTCTAAATATAGTATGTGCTTTGAATTTTTGTATCTTTAAGTTTGAGTATTCAGATTTACAAACAAAATATAACAATGTGTCAAAATTATTTTCATGACTAAACAGACTTTTTTAACAAAAATTGTAATATGAAATACTTGGAGAGTAACATGAAATTCTCAATCAAAGATTTTCTTTTAAATTATTTTTCCTTAATTTTTCTAAGCAAAGTACAAGTAACGTATAAGTGAAAGTCTGTGCTCTTAAATAGCCTGTGTCTGATAACATCATTAAATGATGCCGGGGCAGCAAAACACTGCATCAAGAATGCGTCCTTGGATAGGAAATGCACTGTGAATGTGGATGATTAAGTGTCTTCCAGACACTTCTTAAAGTTTCTCAAGTTTTCTGTTTCAGCTCCAAGAATTGGCGGTTTGTTCCAGATTGCCAGACTCTCTGAGTGAAGAAGTGCTTCCTGACTTCATTCCTAAAAGCACTTTCCCTTAATTTCTAAAGGTGTCCTCATGTAGGTGTGAGTCACCTTTAAGTTAGAAAAATTCTATTGGATCTCCTTAATTGATGCCTTTGAGAATATTGAAGAACTGGATTTGGTCTCTATACAGTCTCCTCTGATCAAGACTAAACAGGTTTAATTCCATGACTTTGTCAAAGTATGACACGTCCTTAAGTCCTGTTGCTTTCCTCTGCACATCTTCAAGTGCTGTTGTGTCTTTCTTGTGCCATGGTGACCAGAACTGAACACCATCCTCCAGATGTGATCTCACAGGTGCATCATTTAGTCTGAGCATTATCCTTCAGTTGAAATTGAACAGTTTTTAAGATTTAACCTAACATTTTATATGCCTTTAAACTAGGTTCTGCACATTTTTTAGATGATGAAAATGTTGTATCAACATAGATTTCTAAATCCTTTTAACAGGTTACTTTCCTATTAGGACAGTGTCTCCCACTAAACTTTTGACAAACTTTTGTGAATTAACATTGTATCTAATGTTTCTTCCACATGTAGTACTAGGGTGTTGTACCGTGTTAGCCATTATGAATGTAGAGAAAAGCCAAGCAAAATGACACCTTTTATTGGCTAACTAAAAAGATTACAATATGTAAGCTTTCGAGGCAACTCAGGCCCCTTCTTCAGGCAAGATGTAATCAAGATGTAATCAAGATGTAATCATGATTACATCTTGCCTGAAGAAGGGGCATGAGTTGCCTCGAAAGCTTGCATATTGTAATCTTTTTAGTTAGCCAATAAAAGGTGTCATTTTGCTTGACATTTCTCTACTTCCACATGTAGGACAGCTTTACATCATCGATACAGTGATAAGAAAAGAACTTCAGTAAAGCTGATTTATAAAGGAATAACATGAAGAAAAATTCCCCAAAAGCACCATCATATGTCTCATTGAAGATCCTGTTAACAGACGCATGAACAACAATGCCATGAGTGCATTGGAATGGTGTAACCAACCACAAAGCATCAAATCAAAAGCAGGGTGAAAGGACCATTAACCTCCTTAGCATTACATTTTTTTCTGGAAAAACATGTAAAAAGTGCTGAATTTTTGGGCTTGAAAAATGACATATTTATTAAATCTGATCTTTCTACTGTAAAACATGAAAAACACTAAAAGTACAAAGTCAGAAGTAATAATAATAATATCGTATATACTGTCAAAATGTTTTGTTTGTGTGGAGTATATCTTGAAGCATGGTGAAATACACAATCTAACGTCATAGTCAGGACAATAGTAGCGTGATTCCTTGGAGATTTTCTTTTCGGCTTTTGAACAACACACTGCACATGTGAGATTGATACGAGCGTCATTTTCAGATTCATCAGAATCACTTTCAATTTCACTACCTGTTTCAGTCTCACTGCCGGAAGACAGATTCACTTCAACATCACTGCTCATATCACTGTCAAGAACGTGCAACACCTGGGCTGCTGAAAAAACGTTTCTTACAAGGTGCCTTTATTAATGCCATTGGCACTTTTACAGCTTACGTAATCCTTGGGTCTAATGCTTACATAAGACGCATCTAAATAGTTCCCTGAGTGATGCTCTGGATGAATGCTTTTGCCACTGTTTTTACAGCCTGAGTGACACTCTGCTCTAGACCTGAAAGCAGAATACAAGTGGAGGACAGTGTGGTGAGCTAAGAAACACAAAAACTGGAAGACTGGTAAAATGTCGCCTAGTCTGATGTATCCTATTGATTCACATTTCTTGTGACTCAGGAGTGGTATTAGATGTTCATACAAATAAATGCTATTCATTGATAAAGAACTTTCATTTTGTAAAGCAATGATACGATCTCCACCACCATATTAATTAATTCTTGAAAGTTTTTAATTAATCTGTATCATGAAATTACTCCAAAATCACAAAGTTCACGTACTTCACTGAGAATTCGTTTCATTGTTTTGGTTGAAGCCTTACAGCACACCAATGACTGTTACCTAAATTCTATTATCACAGACAGTTGGTGCTTTGAACAAAAAGCTCTCTTAAGTTATAACCTTTTCCAAACATATTGCTTTTATAATGACAGGCTAATACTCCTTCCATATGTTTGCCTATTCTCCTTCAGCTTCCACTGTTCAGCATCTTTTGAATTCTGGCGAATAGTGACGCTTTTCCAGCTCTGACTGTGTTGCGGCCTTTAACTTCTCCTGGCATTAATTTCTGTCTTAGTGTGAACAGGTGGATTAATGCACTGCTGCCTTTCCTTTCTTTAATCTTTTAAAGGCTTTACTTACTTTGCTGATTAAGACCGATGTTAAGAATCTATGGTGAGACCAGAAGTGAAAATTACATGCTAAAGTTGAGAGTCTTGAGTTAATGTAATTACCCTGCATCTATTCTTTCATTCTGCTTCGCTCATTTACTACTTTCCTATTATCATCAGAAATCCAGCTGTCTTTTTTCTTCATACTTTGACAGAAATCAGACCAGCTGTCTTTTACACTGTGTGTTGTATTGATATTTTTTCCATAAAATTTTCAGTTTTTCCTTAGCTGTTCACAAGTGAAATATTAGGATTCTTTACTTTAGATATCTTTTCAAGTTCACTTTTTCACACTTAGATAGATTAAAAGGAGAGAAGCATTAGTACGCCATCTTATATCCCCATCTGGTGAGTTTTCGCACTCTGTTGGTCCTGCTGGCTGCCCCCTAATCACACGTGTATGACAATAGATAGATAGATAGATAGATAGATAGATAGATAGATAGATAGATAGATAGATAGATAGATAGATAGATAGATAGATAGATAGATAGATAGATAGATAGATAGATAGATAGATAGATAGATAGATAGATAGTGAAAGGTCGTATGATATGGAAGATACAAAATATTTTTTGATTTCCGAAGACAAACTAGTAAAAGTATAAGACTCAAAACTATGCACACAATACAGTGATAATGATATCGCTCTATTATAATAAAAAAAACTTGGGTTGAGATGTGATGTTCTCGGAAGACACTTTGAAGTCCCGCAAGACTACTTGCATGGAAGACACTTTGAAGTCCAGTGAGTCTACTTGCACGTCACACCCTACTTACAAACAATTACTTGGAGACACTAGGAAGTGAGACAAAAGGACAGCTGCTGTATAGGCTTTTAAATGCTCGATGCACAGCGCGACATGCAGATCACGCAGCACGGCACAAGCAGCAGCTGGCTTAAAGGACATAACTTATTCGCTACAGCTTTATTAGTGGCAAATATCAAGAAATAAAAAATGAATGAAATGAAAAAAACAATCTCTTTAAATTGTATATCCAGTTAACCAAACTCAGGGGTTGGCGAGTGAAACAAGCAGGGGGCAGAACCCCCTTGTAATAATATATAGAATTGTTGTCCTTATGCTGAGGTGTGCAGAACCCCGTGACCCTGTGTTCGGATTCAGCGGGTTGGAAAATAGATGGATGGATGGATGCTGAGGTGTCTGTAATAACTGACCAGGGTGAAGGAAGTCATGAAAAGATGTGGAGGTAAAACTGAACCTGAGTAGCACATCTTAGCTCACTGTGCAGCTGACCTACTCCCACAGGAGACCACAGGATACAACAGTGCTATGGACATTGTGGACTAATGGAACATCTTCAGTAGCATGTTGACTACATTAAAGGACCTAAACCTCCTATGACAAACAAGGCTGCTCTGGGCCTTTTTTAGACAGAACTTTATTTGTTCCCAGTGGGAAATTTGACTTTTTACAGAAGCTCTTTAAATAAACAAATAAATAAGTAGATAGATAAATAAATAAATATACAAAGGCTGTAGTCTGAATACACGCCGTAATGACTGAATAAAATTAAAAATAAGGAAAAACTTGGTAGTCACAGTCACAGTGAGGCATCATGCAGATGTATTACTGATGGTATGGTTTAAAAGGGCTTTTAACCTTGATGTTTTTAATGGATTTATTTATTGAAACTGTTTTTACCCTCCACCATCATTCATTTTTATGGATTATTTATTTATTGAAGATTTGTATTGTACTTTTTGAACACTGTTCTGCTTTGTTGGATTTTAATAAAAGCACTGGAGCACTTATACACCTACCCCTGGCTATTATGTGTGTTATGTCCTCATCTGCTGGGTCATCCTCGAGTATGTTATCAGTGGTAACGGGTTCAAGTGACTCATGGGAAGGACCTGACAGCATGGGGCTGACTTGCACCATCACAGTAACTTTAAATAAAGCAACACTAGATTTGGGTTGAAAATAAACATACATTAATCCAAAACAATGACAGCTGGAACACATCAAAATGTAGCCAAAGGTAAAAATTAATGGACAAGATGGAACAACCAAATGAATTTGTGTATCTGAGAGGATTAACTCCTGCAGATGGACAAACGATAAAAGATATGATGAGGAGAAACGACTTGGCTTCAGCTGCATTTGGAGAACTGAGCAAGATTTGGAAAATGAAGAATATATCTAAGAGACTGAAAATTAAACTCTGTGATAAACACTTGTAATACTGATGTTTCTGTGTGTATCAGACTGAAGACAGAAGAGAAGAAAATACTTGTTGCAGAAATTCATTGGTTGAGAAGAATATTGGACAAATCAGGAAGGGATAAAAAAGTAAATGAAGTTATCAGAGAAATACTGAAGAAGAAAAGAACATTGTAAGAGCCATACTTAGAAAGGTAATGCTTTAAGTTAAACTCATATTAGTGTTTGCTTAATTTGAATAGAATATCATTTTCTTTCATAGCTATAGATTATGGTATCAAGCTGCCTCCCCCTACTGACCATCCGACAGCTGAGTCAGCACTTGGCCAGCCAATCCAATGAAAGGACCCTCCTACCCGACGATCCCTGCAATCCTCCATCAGAGATGACTTAACCTTATGCAGGCAGAACAACTGGCAGGTGGGCCACATTTGAGTACCAATTAGAGAAACAGAGTAGGTGAGAGTTAGTAAAAAAATTCTAACCATCATGTTTTAGTGCTAATGACTAACAACAGAGATGCAGTCTGCACAGTTAATCAGCAGCTTTAGTCAGGGTGTGCTAAACTGAAGTAGTGAGTCTACAGAAAGGATTTAAAAGCTGAGACCGAAGGGGCATCTCTTATAGTAGCAGGCAGACCATTCCACAGTTTAGGGACGCTGTAACTAAAGGCTCGACCTCCCACTGTTATTTTATTAATCCTTGGAATCATAAGCAGACCGGCATCTTCAGATCTTAATGTGTGCTCTGGTTTGTAAGTCATGATAAGTTCAGATAAGTAAGCCGGACCTCGGCCATTTAAGGCTTTATATGTTAAAAGGCAGACTTGACCCAGAACCAGTGCAAGGATTTAAGAACTGGAGCTATATGTTCGTATTTTCTTGTTCTTGTAATAATTCATGCAGCAGCATTTTGGACTAACTGGCAGCTGCAATTAAATCAGAGTGTGTGTTCAGAATAGGCTCATAGCTAGCATGGACTGAAAGACCCATTTGCAGTTTATAAATGGGATAGTTATACAGTTTTCTGAGTATTTAGAAATGGTTCAACTGTATTGGAAAACTTATAGAAACAAATAAGATATATAAACTTTAAACAGAACTTAGCTTAAACAAGAACTTTTCTTTTCTGTGCTATCTCAATTTTTCTCTATTTTGTGTGAACAGTTTTACTTTGAATTTTTACTAAAGCTTTTAAAAACAAAGATATTTTGTCTGTGGAATCATGTCAACGTGTCAAGCTATTGCCTGAATCCCAAGAAGCATACTAAAGCTGCAGAACTTTGGTAATTTGCGAAAATGCAGCTACAAACATTAAATGATAAGATCAAGAAAAGAAGACTTGTTGGGTTTGGACTATGCCAAGAAGAAAGGGCTACCATGTAAAGCATTGTGCAGTTATGTAAGTGAAGATTTGGAATGCTACAGATTAGATTTGAGTGCTGCTGTTGACATGATAAGAAATCAAGTACAATGGAGACATCTTGTTAAAGCCTCATCATTAATGTGATCTGATGGATGAGAAAGAAAGAAGAAGAGAAGGTTTCTTCCATAGTACAGACAGTTCCAGGTGGTTCTGTAAGTGGATTTGACTAAAAGCAAACTGTTCAAAATACTCAACACATGCAGTGGATACTCGCTTGAACATCTGATGTTTAGGTTTTCCAGAATCCTTCAGTGTTATAAAATACTTCACATAAAGAAAAATGTAAGATCCACTGTTGTACACCAGATGACTAAAAATCCAAATGCTGCACGTTGTTCATTGTGTCAGTTGGTGTAAACATGAGCCAAAGTGTTTTCTGTTAGATCTTACTTTTCAATGAGATATAAACATTAAGGTGTCACTCATTAGAAATTTCTTTTCCTTTTTTTTTGTTCAAACAAGAAGCAGGTGACCACATGTCAGCATCTTCAAAAGAAGAATCACATGACAAAGGCTCTGTGCCTAAAAACTTGAATCTTGGGTTGTTTCACATGCAGACGCATTCACCTCACTTACACAATTCCATCTTCTTCAAATGCTGCGGTGTATAAAAATGAGTGCCTATGCTAGCCCCAGACACCTTTTCTCTCTTTTTGCTTTTCCTGAAACACTCTGTGGAAGTGGAAGAAAAAGAAAAATAAGGCCAACAACAAGATCAAGGCACCCCCACTTCCTTGGGGACTGAAGATGCTCCGATTCAACATTCATTATCATATTTAAGAGAGAGTAACTCGGCTCAACCTAAAACACAAAAAGGAGCGGCAGAACGGGGGAAGAAAAATAAAACAATAAAAACAACAAAATAAAAAATAAAACCGCACAATCAACCGATGTCTCAGACAGCCCAGAACTCCCTTCAGTGTTTCTATTAAATAATACACAGATCTGTCCTCCTTGATCTGCAGGGAATAATGAAATTGCATGATGGCAGAAATAAAAGCAAAATTAAGATGACAAAAGCTCTAATGCCTGATTTACCTCATTTTTGTACCCTTTGATTTTAAGATTAGCAATAATTGTAGGCTTTATAATTCTAGCATCCATCTTTGTGGCTTCTGAAGCTTGCTGCCATTAAACATGGATATATCTTGGGGCAGGATGACTAAAGCCTGCCGTGAAACTATGACGCAGGACTAACTCACTTCTGGTGAACTCCCTCTAAAAGGCAAATCACACGTCT
The DNA here is from genome assembly GCF_900747795.2 of Erpetoichthys calabaricus. NCBI lineage: Eukaryota > Metazoa > Chordata > Cladistia > Polypteriformes > Polypteridae > Erpetoichthys > Erpetoichthys calabaricus. The sequence goes on from NC_041402.2 coordinate 37,675,098, forward strand.
GAAGAGAAGAATAACAAACAAGCCATACTGTAGTTGGGAGAAGCGACCTTAACACTTTCACGTAAGCATTTATGTGGCATTTTATTGTGCCTGTGTGGTACCAGGAGCAGTATCTTGGGCAGACTTCAGTATAACAGTATGACAAACGGTCATCTCTCTCTGGTCCAAGAGTTTTTATAATCCTCCTGGACCTACATGATTGGAAGAAGTGGTCCTATCATTTACTCTCTGACCTTTCTTGCCAGAGATGATAGTCAGGACAAGTCTTGAGACATCTGTGAAGATAGATAGATAGATAGATAGATAGATAGATAGATAGATAGATAGATAGATAGATAGATAGATAGATAGATAGATAGATAGATAGATAGATAGATAGATAGATAGATAGATAGATCTATCCTGCTTAACTAGAATAAGGCCCCAGGAGGCTGATGCCGTTGCCAGCTGCATCAGATGTAAGACAGGTGCCAGCCATACCAGGGCAGATTTACACAAACACTCCCATAATCACTCAGATTTTGCCAGTCTGTTAACATAACACAATCCTTAAACTTGAGGCTTTCCTGTTAAAATGTTCAACATCTTTAAGTCAGGACAAGTACTAAAATAATTTAATTTAAAAGCAGAACTGATTAGCCAATGAAGCTTCAGCATCCCGGCTCACCATAATTTGCTTAAACAAACCAACTTTTTTGACCCCAAGGAGGATGCTGCCGGATTGCTGTAGGCATTTTCCCCCTTGTGCTTGCTGTGTGCTCTCCCCTGTGCTCCTTGCACTAGTCAGTGGGATCAGGAGGATATGTAAATGCAGGGGTCCAGAAAAAATCGCTCCCAATTACTTCCACGGCCAGACCCAGACTGTCACTTCCACTCTCCCTCTCTTTCTCTGCTCATGCTTGTTAAAAGGCTTTATTGCTACACATGAAAACTCGCCTCAGAACCATTTGCCGGAGGCATCACCTCTCACAACCTGTCCACAGGTTGCTTTTCTTTAGATCTGACAGCACTGGAGCATTTCTCATCTGCTAAGGATGAAAAACAGGCCAAGTCTACACTGCAGAACACAGGCATGAAAAAGAAAAGGCCAGCGCAAACAATGCCAGTGATGTAGCGCTTGATAGTGTTGTTGTATTGAGATCAAGTACAAGCTTTCTAGGGACTTGCTTACTTATACTGTCTGTGCCAGCTTTTTCTCCAATGGCTTTCGAAACCTATAATAACAAATGAAAGCAAAACAGACATGAATATGACCTGTACAAGTAGAGTGTTAACTTGTTTTTTTTTTTTGATAAATGAGTATAAATGAAGAAGGGCTTCAAAAAGTTTGTCAATAACACAAAACACTGCTGACTTCTTTTTCACAAACTGAAAGGAGGTATGCTTAGGTTTTTCCTGGTGACTTTATCAATCTGCCATTTCCATTCCAATCAATATAATGTCTTGTGCTCATTGTTTTACTGGTATTGAAATGTTTTTTTTTTTTCCCCCAAACGACTGTGGCTACCTTAAAGATAGGAAATGGTGTTGGACCTTTCTTACCTCTTCACTGGCTTGTGCTGTATATCCTTGACTCAGAGAAACCCAAATTGGAAGTGCAGATGTATAGATGTAAAAAGTGATCCTCATAAGGGGTGTTAGCCTTCAAGCCCCACTACTGAACTGGAAAATTCAGGCTGCCAATGTGCTGCCCCTAAGGGTAAACCTGAAACAATGCAGGGCCATTAGTGCTAGCCTCTCAGCTGGAAACAGATGTGCATAACCTGATATAAAGGCAATTTCATGTGCTACTAAAGGCAGTATTTTTCTAGATATGAAATTACATTCAGTATGAGAAAGAGAAAGAAAAAGTTGAAAGTTGTTGTAAACTTCCAATAATAAGTTATATTACTGTGGAAAGCTTATTACACATTTACATATTTGGCTGATGCTTTTATCCACAGTGATTTACAAAATTTTATTATGCAACTGGTTACAGTACAATACAATACAGTACAATACAATTTATCTTTTGTATAGTCCAAAATCACACAAGGAGTGTCGCAATGGGCTTTAACAGGCCCTGCCTTTTGATAGCCCCCCCAGCCTTGACTCTCTAAGAAGACAAGAAAAAACTCCCAAAAAACTTTTAGGTTTAGGTTGGGCATGCAGTTGGTATCAAAAAAGGGGTAAATACATTCCAATGCACAGAACAGAACATAAGTCATCTTCAATACAATATGACAGTAAAATAGTAATATTTCAAGTACAGAGCAGAATTCAACTGTAGATAATATTACATAATATGATTTGGATTTGTTCAGAGTCCTGGAGACCTCGGCTATCAAGCTGCCTCCCCCTATTGGCCATTCCACAGCTGAGTCAGCGCTGGGCCAGTCAATCCGATGAAAGGACCCCTCTACCCGACGATTCCTCCGATCCTCCATTAGAGAAGACTTTACCTTACAGAATAGGTGAGGGTTAGTAAAAAAATCATACTACTTATTTTTTAGTGCTAATGACTAACAACAGAGATGCAGTCTGCACAGTTAATCAGCAGCTCTAGTCAGGGTGTGCTAAACTGAAGTAGTGAGTCTTCAGCCAGGATGTGAAAGCTGAGAATGATGGGGCATCTCTTATAGTAGCAGGCAGACCATTCCACAGTTTAGGGGCCCTCTAACTAAAAGCTCAACCTCCCACCATTATTTTATTAATCCTTGGAATCATAAGCAGACCGGCATCTTGAGATCTTAATGTGCGCTGTGGTTTGTAAGTTATGATAAGTTCAGACAAGTTTAAGGCTTTATATGTTAAAAGGAGGATTTTGAAGTCTGTTCTAAACTAATCGAGAGCCAGTGTAAGGATTTAAGAACTGGAGTTATATGCTCGTATTTTATTGATCTTGTAATAACTCTTGCTGCAGCATTTTGGATTAACTGGAATTAAAAAAGAGCGATCCCTTTCCAAGTAGGTTGGGTATGGAGTGGGTGTCAAAAAAGGGGGTAAATACAATTACATTTTTATTGTATGTCCAGTTGGTGCACAGGCAGGTCAAGTGACTCGCTCATGGTCACACAGTGTCATTAGCGAGATATGAACCCACAGCCTCAGGGTTTGAAGTCCAAAACCTTAAACATAACGCCACAATAATGATTATTTTGCACAATATCTAGTGGTGCTGTGCCCCGCTGATACTTAAAGCAGAACCATCACAGTTCATTTTTCTTCAAGCTTAAGAAAATCTTGAATCATCCTGTTCTAAAGGTGTGGCTGTGCATACAAGAATTCTAAAACAGGTTTGTCAGACTTTGGCATAGGGGCTCAAAATTTAACGGAGACCCCTAGGAAAATTAAACCTTGGAGGCTGAACCCAAGTGTGGGTTCTACTCTACTTAGACCTAGTGATAGGTGTTGGGCTGTAATTATTTGCTGAATTAGGGTGTTAAACCCAGATAACATTTATGGCTGTAACATTAGTTTTTCTTGAGGTCCACTGCTGGCTGCAGCACTGGATGTTTAGAGCACAGCTTGTGAGTGTCAGCAAAATGCAATGCCACACCATTCATTAAGCTGTAGCAGTGACAGTCACAGTTCAAGCTACTTCTTCTGTCATGTGTAGACATTTTGTTGAGTTGTGTATTTTGGGTGTTCTAGTAGCATGTTACCTGCTTTGCCAGTTATGATGACAGTCTTGGTGACTGCAGTCCTAAAGATATAACAAAGACTGAAATGATGCTTTGTAATTTTTCCACAGTTCTTTGAGCATGGATATCCTGAGTCCTGAGACAGAAATGACAGAGCATGGCCAAAACCAGAGGGCAAACCGAGAGTCAAAGTCACAAAACAAAAGGAGTTCAAAAAGTGAAATTGTATCTATCGCTCTGCCTAACTCAAGAGTGCTACGAGATAGTGTCTCCAGAGATTATTGTAAGAGACAAGAAATGATCAGGAGATAATAGTGTGAGGCAAAAATCATAGTTAGGGCCAAGCCAGGTCAAAACTAGATCAAAAAAAATAAAATACGCTTACAAACACAGCAAAAATCATGGTCAAAGTCACAAGAGGTCAAAATAACCAAATCAAAACCTAGCACTTGATCTGCTTGAATTGAAAAAGATGCAAGAGATTTGTGAAGTTTATCCAACCAAACGATACCAAAACTCGGAAACACCACCATAGTTATAGTGTAACTATCACTTACATCACAAATGTGCCAATCGTGGTCAGTTGACACATCTCGGTGTCGAATAAACAAACAAAACAAAAATTGCATGAAAACCAATAAAAATGGTTACACCCTCCACAGTTTAGTTTCACATGATAAAAAAAAAATCTAATGAAGATACAAAACCTACAGTAAGTATAGAAACATGTAATTACTACAGAGAGAAACTAACTATGCTAGAAGTTTTTATTAGATTTGCTCCAACAAGGATAGTGCTACCTGACACTACAACCATATTATAGTGGAAGTCTCATTGACATCACAACTTCACCAAAAGTGGTCATCTGATGTGTCTGAGTGCATTGCGATAATAAAAAGAATGGCCAAAGTGAAACAAGCATAAACTCTAACAAAACAAATATAAGTATTGCAAAATACAAATAATTTTTTCTACATGATGAAAAAACATCAAATGACACATTAGACGAATAGCTAATTTTTAATTATCCCAGGCAGCTCTTAGGAAATGCAAGAAACGACTTTCCATGTGATGCTTTTTTCCTACAGAGAAAACACAGCAATCTGCATAACGCTGCATCTTGTTGTGTTTTCATGCAGGGAATATGCAGCATTTAACATTTAAAAGAAATTCACTGCGCTTTCCCACAGTGACATGAAGGAGAGGCATAAATAGAACTGACTTTACAGGAGTTCTGTGGATAATCTAAGTTATGCACATAAACAGAAGACTGTAAATGAGGCTTTAGAGCACATTATTCCTCCATTTCCACCCCAAATAAACCTAAAAATGAAACCTTTTTAAGTGAGTTTAGTGACTGTGAAATGGCACATATAACAAATTTTAGGATCAGTTTCACAAAACTATCTGCAAAACAAAAGTAGGCTGTTTTTCTCATTACTAATCATTACCTAATAACTCAGTAAGTCATCTGCTATATAATAAATCACTATGGTCTGTTTGTGTGTGTGTGTCCTGTCCCTTAGAGCAGCATGATTGGTTAGTTAAGCTTTGATGGGATTGGTCAGTTTGGCTTTCGTGACATGACTGAAAAAGGAAGTGTGATTGTTAGACACACAAGGAGAAGAAACGGCGTTGGAGGCACCCCACCATCAAAGACGAGATCTTTAAAAGCAGGCAGAAGGTGAGAAACGTGCCTCGAAAATAATGACAAACTGAAAATCAGGCTTCATGACAATGCACTCGAGAGAGGAAACGCCAGTGAAGAGAGGTCATGTCCCCTGTGAAATATTGAGTAAAGGTGCTGAAAGTACACGCAGGGCAAGAGAGAGCAAATATTTTTAAATTATTCAATTACCTGTCCTCAATAAGTAGCATGGCTAGTAACATAAAAATAAGCACAAAATCGGTCACATATTAGTTCTAAGACAAGTGCAGAATAAATGATGGGCACGGGCTGTAAAAGAAAACCACACTTTCTAAAGAAGAGCCTGTTCTTCTTTTAGGTGACACTGGGGTTTTGCTGTTGTTTACTAAGGCATGCAGTGAGTCTTTAAAACAACGAGAAGAAACAAAAGTGGAATAAGATATCAAAGCACATCTCAACCCACCTTTGCTTTCTTTCTAGGTATTCAGATACCTGGAGGCAATTTGTTATTTGTTTGTTTATATAGTTAATGTATTGTGGCAGTTTAGGACGCTCTCGCTCCCTTGAACCCTCAGACCAGACGTCAGACACCAGATAAAAGTCCAATAATAATATTTATTATTATAATCAATGTGCACAAAGCACCCTCCTCTCCACAATACTCAATAAATCCACAATAACCAATAACCAATGAACAATACTCAATCCTCCACTCCCAGATGCTTAGCCTCCCAACTCAGCTCGCCGTCTGGGATTTCCCATGGTCCTTTTATAGTCCATGACCCAGAAGTGCTCCCGAACCCCTGTCCATGTGATTTCTTAGCACTTCCGGGTCGGATAAAAACCACTCTTTCTTCATCCCGGAAGCACGTCATTCCTTTTCTTTTGTCCATGTGACGAAGACGCACTTCTGGGTTATAGGGTACGTAGTATTCCCTGAGCCTCCCTACAGCGTCTCCTGTTGGTCCCCATGGTATCCAGCAGGGCTGGTTGTAAAAACTTCAAGGTCCATGAAGCCCTGCTGGAATTCGGGGAACTTCCATGCTGCCGGGAGGGCTCCATCTGGCAGCTTGGAGGTGTTGGCCAGAATATATGGCTGGCCATCCCTCACAGTATATATTCTGTTATTTTTCCACAATTCTTAAATCAAAATAAGTAAGTCAATTCCATTATGTACTAAATAATTCCCATATCCCTTCAGGCTGTGCATGGTGTGTTTATTTCTGAAATATACTGGGATTACCTCAAGTACAATAAAATGAAAAGAAAATCTTTTAATTATAAACCAATGAGCTGAACAAAATGATTATATAATGATGATGACTACCAACCCGATACATATACACATATGCATTGTTATATAGAATGAGACAGGACAACGTAAAAGATTCAGGTCCCCCGGAGAACTTTACTTAACAGCAACCCTGCCAAAGAAATAAATGAGGAAAAGCAAAAGAGATTGAATAAGTCAGTTCAGGAGGAGTCCCAAAGTTATTACTCCTGAGGACTACTGTGGCTGTGGGTAGTTGTAGGTCCGAAAATAAATGCCAACTTCCAGCTGCCGCTGTTCTTTCATATGTTTTGGAGCAGAAAAGGAAGGAGAATTCCGGGGCAATCCAGAAGTAAGGTCACTGGTCTTCTGCAGGACTTCTCCTCCACTCTGGGGCAGGTAAAAGAAGGAGAGGTTACTAGATGTGTTATCTCCCATTTTACCTCTTGTGTAGAGCCTCCAACACAACCTATTATAACATTCGTGTATGTCAGTGTATATAGAAATATTATACATTTACAACCTCTACCACTTCTTTCTTGTCCTCACCTGCTTTCATGGCAATTGTTTGCAGCTTTGCACACACAGCTGCACTGTAGAGTTCAGCATGGCTAAGCCAGCAGATGATTCAGCAGAAGTGTGTCAGAAGATGCTCCTTCCTACCTCTTTAAAGTGCCCGACTGTGACTGCTATTTTGTTTTTAGCCAAATGAAGTTTTTTCTTCTTTATTGTAATTCTTGTGTGCATTGGAGGGGGTTGCTGTTGTTGTTTGTTATGATATTTCTACATATATTTCTTAAGCTTCCATAAAAGCTAAATTTCCACTTGGGACAAATAAAGTGCTATGCATGATGCTATGGAGGTGAAATTCTGATGCCACCTGAAGATTTATGGTATACTTCCTTGTTGTAAACACCATAGCAAAGCACCTTCAAAGCACAGACCTCTGTTTTGCGTTCAGTCCAGGCCTGTTGGGAGGTGTTGCCCACTTTGGCGACATCAGGTACAAGTTATAAACCCACCCCGATTGGATGCCAATGTATCAGAGGGCACATGCATGCATACATGCAGTAGGGCCAAAGTACTGTCATTAGTCCTTGGGAAAACCTTGTTTTTCTTTTCTTTCATTTATTTTTTGACATCTTGTATAGCACTTTGAGCTACTTTGTGTGCATGAAAATGTGCTATAGAAATAAACATTGTTATTGCTGTTGAGAAGACACAGAAGTTCTGAAGAAATAACACATTGAAATAGGGAGAAAGTAGAAAGTGCATACACAACAGACACGGAATTCAAAATCAGGGCTCTATCCACTGCACCACCAGACTGCCCCGAGAGCTCTCATAACACAGTCAAGTTATGAGTTCAACTCAGAGTTGTACAGGACATCAGATGCAGCATCTGACCTAGCAACCTTAAAGTTTAAGGTCCAAAGCCTTGGGCACTTGGCCACTCAAGTCATTTGTGGCACAGCTACCTACTTTGTATTTTATGGCCTTTTGTAACCTTTTCATTGTGTGGTTTCATGAAGAAAGCGTCTGAGCATGCCCATGCCTTCCCATTTGTAATTTCATCACTAAGAGAAGACAAAATCGGTATATCAGAAATGTTTTTCATTAATTTATTTCCTCTAATTGCTGGGCTCTTCTTCTTCTTCATAGTTGTTTGCTGTTTTTAGTTGGCTGGGCCGTGCATTAAAAAGAATGTAAAAATATCTTTTACTACCATTAGTACTGCACTGTTATTTTTAAGCAGACTGCGACTTCCTTTCCCCTTCTTAAATGCTAAGCAGCCCACGCAAATAGTTTTACAGCCCCTCATTAGTGGTTCTGTCAGTATATAATGATTATAATGACAAAGCCATAAAAATCCAAAGTTAACTGAGGGTCCTTAACTCCTGGAGGGCAGATCAGCAGCTCAGCTCCACAGAAGATGAATAGGAGGCCCTCAGGATGAAACGCCACGCTAATACAGGTTCATACATGCGAGGGGTGTTAAATAATCACCAGCCAAAACACTCTACCCCCTGCCCAACCTGCAGGTTTCACAGGACTAACGCAGTCAGGAAAGCAAATGCCACACAAGCGCTCGCCCAAGCAGCGTCACAGGGCTTCCTGACTTTTCGGTTACTCCTGCCATTTAAGTTATTTATTTCCTGAGCTAATGAGCCCAGATCCAGGCTGCCGATCCTTCTTATTTCTTGAATACATTAGCATGTGAACGGATGTGACTTCCTACAAAGAGGCAGCTCCATCCCCTGTAACTTGTTAATCCTTACCCGCCTCTATTAAGGCTGCTGTGCCACTTTAACGTCAGACTGACCGCACTCACCCTTGGAAGCTCTATAAGGCTCACTTGGAATTAATTATTTTGCATTTGACTATAAACTGGAAAAACAACAGGCACTCAGATGTTGTTCTAAGCGTATTATTATGAGTCTGTGGCTACATAATGAATTTTGTGTGTCGATGGAAAATCATTTTTCTCCATTGTTCATTGGGGAGAAAACCACATTTTAAATTAACACTGGCTGTTTAAATGCTTTGGGGGTAATTAACTGAATTATACCAGCTAAGCATTGTGTTTTTGGATTCATATTTTATATGTTCCATGTCTTATTGGTTGGATGGTACCTATTTGAAGAAGGGAAGGAAAGGAAAATAAAGGAAGAAATTTGGCAAAGTCGCCGGGTCCCCCATTCTCTGGTGTACCAAAGGAAGAAGGGAGGCTACTAAACCACTAATTTAGATAACCAATGCTGAAGTGGTTAGTGCTGCCAAATTCAAAGCCTATATATGTACTGACTATGTGGAACTGGCACATTATCCCAGTGTATGGGTGGGTTTTCTTCCAGATATTCTGGTTTTTATTCCAGGAATGGAGAAAAAGATATTCAGAATAACTAAATCTCAAGACAAATAAAACAAAAGATGTTACCCAAATCCAACAGATCAACAGCGTATGGAGAGTTGTGCTCCTTAAAGTGGATAAAGTTAACAAAAGTTGGAAGGCGTATGTAGCTGTGTTTACCCAAAATTACCAAAGTTCTGCAACTTCAGTATGCTTCATGGGATTCTGGTAAAAGCTTGACGTGTTGAAATGATGATAACACAGACAAAATATCGTTGTTTTAAAAACTTTATTAAAATTTCAGAACAAATAGAGAAAAGATTGGTATTGCAGGAAAAGAAAAGTTCTGTTTAAGGCTTATATATCTTGTTTAATTACTTTAAATTTGTTTATACACCTGGACCATTTCTAAACGGTCAGAAAACTTTATGTCTATCCCATTTTCATACTGTAAATGGGTCTTTTGGTCCCTAACCTACAATGGGACCTATTCTGAACAACAACTGACTCAATTAACACACTGTACTGCAGATATAGCAAGAAAGGTCTATCTCATATTAAATTACAGATTGGTAAAAGACTATACCATATTCTCTATACCATATTCTAACAGCTATTCTTCTACAGGAGTCGAGCAAACACTATATGAATTTAAGTTTAAGCATTAACTTTCTAAGATTGGCTCATGCAGCATACTTTGATAACTGTTAAATAAGAACAATCTAATGGTAATATTTGAAAGTGGAGTACCTAATGAGGGTGCAACAACAGGGATAAGTAGGAAGAAGTCAAACGGGCATTGTAAAGAATGAAGAATGGGAAGGCAGCTGGACTGCATGAGATACTGGCTGAAGCATTGAAAAGACTGGGGGAGGAAGCAATAGATTTGTTGTAAGAGATGAATTCAAAGGTCTATTGTGAAGAGAAAATGGCAGATCAATGGAGTAATGGTGTAATTTTGCCTATATATTGTAAAATAAGCACAGAGACACTGTCAAAGGTTTGAGGAATTCCCCGTATACAGTCGCACAAAAAAGAAATTACGTCATTACAGAGTTCAAAAAGGAACTGTCACAAAAGGAAATGAGGGTAGTATATATAGGTGGGTCTGCAGGAAGTGATGTGTAGGAAGAGGAGTGATCTTGAGGGTTGGAACCAGAAGTGATGTTATTGGGTGGTTTCTTCAGTTCTGCTGGGAGAGAGTAAAGAAGAGTTAGAGGGCAGCAGCAACTCCTGGTTCAGCATGTAACAGCATCTATTTGAGCCCATAATCTGTCTCCCAAGCGCACGTGTGTGACAACATACAGAGAAGGAAGACATCCAGAACTGTGGAAATTATAGGGATATAAAGCTGACATTACATGCAATAAAAATATAGGAAAGAATAACAGATAAACGGCTGAGAAGAGAGACGACGATGAGGGAAGTGCAGTTTGGATTTATGACAATAGAAAGTACAACAGATGCAATGTTTGCCTTGAAAGAAATTATGGAAAATTAGAGAAAAAGAAAGGACTGCAGATAGCTGTTTATAGATTTAGAGAAGATATTTAACAGAGTTCCCCAGCAAAACTTGTGGAGATCTATAAGACAGAAGGGAGTGCCGGAGAAGTATGTTCACACACAAGTGAGAGGTAGTGTAGGAATAACAGATAGATTTGTCGTTAAGGTTGGGTTACATCAAGCTCAACTATTTTTCTCTAGTTCTTGATGTTATTGCTATGGGGAATAATAGACCAGACCCCAAAATAAATAATATTTGAAGTTGACCAAATGCGATATGATGTCACTAAGAATATTATGGAAAGTACACTAGAGCAGGGGAGAAGAGAAATGGACGATAGAGGACTTAAGATTAGCAAGAAAAAGATAGAAAATCTAAGATTCAAAGGACAAGAACAAGATGGAGAAGTTAACCTCTGGGAATAAAGGCTTAAAAAGGTGGAAATGTTCAAATATGACAGATCAACCATAACACTGAATGGAGAGCTAGGCCTAGAAATAAACCATGGAATGTAATCAGGTAGGAAAAATAAGAGAAAGATACCTGGAGTGTTATGAGACTAGGGAACCAGTGGAAGAGCAAAGGGTAAAGTGTATAAAATGGTGGTCAGACCACAATTGTTTTATGGATCAGAAACCTGGGCAATTAAAAAGTGCATATAAGGAAAGTGGACAGTTAAAGTTTGTGAAATCTCAAAGAAAATACTGGAAAGAAGGTTAATGTTTTGCGAGCATGTCATGAGAAGAGAGGTGAAACAATGTGGGGAGAACAATCATGGATATGGAGGTGTAGGGTTGGAGAAGATGAAGATAACCTAAGAGAAAGAGGATGGACTGCGTGATATGGGAAGCTAAGGAAGACAGGATATCAGACAAGGCAGTATACAACAGATGAGAGTGGTGGAGGCTGGTCCAATACAGTGACCCCGCATGAAAGTGGGAAAGCTTTAGAAGAAGAATACTTTGATTTTCATTCCCAGATATATGTATATTAGTTTAATTGACAATTCCAGATTGGCCATGTTGGAGAAAGACTGTATGGGTGTGTGTGTGTGTGAGAGAGAGAGAGAGAGAGAAAGAGAGAGAGAAGGTGCAGCTCTTCTCGTGTCTGTGTGTGTATTCCACCTGGTACTCCACTATTAATCCCACATCCCAATGGTGTGCATGTTATGGGAACTGGCAGCACTAAATTAGACTCCTTGGTGAGTTGGTCCCGCAATCCATTGGCATCTCACCCAGGTTTGATTGCCTTATGCCCCAGGCATTCAGAAGTCCCCTTGTGACCCTGAATTTTATCGAGTAAACCTAAGAATGTCATGTTATATTATAAAGCTTTATTCTGTGCATTGCTTCTTAATTATTTTTGATTTTTTTTTCAATATCTCAAGCAATGGGATTCTTATTTTACTGTTAATTTATGACAGAGAAAGACTCTTAAAATGATAGAAATCATTTTATACAGTTATCTGTTTCAGCATCTTTAGCTGTTAGCGTAACCCTTGGGCAATAGTCTCATTATGAATGTTGTGACAAAAGGGAATTTTTCCACGTAAGTCCTGAGGGATGCTGTAATTAAATCAAGAGCATTAGAGATTTTAGAGTTTTTATAAAAGTGTAGTCAAACGTAGCAAAGCATAAAAAACATGGTAAGACAAGTTAAAGCTATAAAGATGAAGTCAAAAACAAACTAGAATTTTTTTTTTTTGTATACAAAAGTCATTTCCTTATATCACTAGAAAGTTGGACACTGATGAGTGTGTGCAGTCATCTGTTCATCTGATCTCATTGTTAAAATGGCATATCAATTAAGCATCGTAGCACCCCAAAGCTCTATAATAGTGATGCTTACAAAAGAAAACACACAAAAAGTGAGAACATTTTGTCAATGAAATAAGAGTAGAAATAAAAAATAATTAACAAAACAAAATGGAGCGTTATTTACATAATTCTGACACTTACAGCCAGTCATGTGTTAAGTGGAAGCCTAGGCATGTGACTAACAGCAGCCTATGTGTTGTTCTTCTGTCTGTTGATCACATCATATATCATATCATATGTGTGTTTGTTAGTCATTGTATAAATTTACAGTTTAAGTGTTAAAATAATTAGAAACTGTTGATAATCCTCCTCTATCCTGTTTCTCGTCTTGGTATCTACTTCCAAACAGTCTTTCTTTCCATGGCAAAAAACATGGGAGTTTCAGAGAACCTTGAAATCAGTGAATGGAAAGATCCTGCCATCATATTAATTGGCCGAGCACAGTCTTACACTTTAGAACAGTGTTTCTTAAACTATGGGTCGGGTCATGAGATACTGTATCTATACTTGGGCCACGCTAAGTCTTGAATTACAACTGAAATGAATGAGAACTGGTCCTGAATGGTGTCACACATGTGTGAATGGCAGGCAGCTACTGGGCCTGAATAGTGAGAATTCCACACCAGACCAAAGGGTGGCGAGGTGCACTGACTTTCTCTCTCAATCCTCTGCAGACCATTCACGGGAAATCCCACCGGGTTCCAGCGCCCATGATGACGTCACTTCTGATCTTGGTCTTTAAATCCGCCATCTTTGCACCTATGAGTCAGTTCCCATTTTGGACATTGTACCATTCACAACTCAACGAAAATTACCCATTTTGCAGCAAGGGCATATTATACGGGTGGCTGCCCCAAACCTTTGATGTCTCCTGTGTATTCTTATCTCAATGGTATGCGGAAGACATTGCGATGGGTCACTGCTTGCATGACTGAAACCACCCAAAACCCCCAGCCACATGATTACGGTCGGCAGTGATTCTCCATGTGGGACGGGATAATGATTAGGGGAACAGCACAATGATCAGCCATTGTTCCAGTGCAATTTCAGTTTGCAAAGATACGTATTAGGAAAAATTGGTTTGTGAGAAAAAATAAATTAAGAATCACTACTTTAGAATATCCAGGAGTCAGTTGTCTGAGGGCCCCAGGCCTGTATCTGTCTTTATAACATTTAGTCTTTTGTTATAATAACTGATTGTGGACCCCCAGAGGTTTATTTTCTCCAGGGAGGTTGCTGACTGAAGTTTTTGTTTTCCTCTATTCTATTGTTATTATATTAATATTAACATACAGTTCAATGTTAAGAGCCTTTACATCATTCGGTTTGAAATTCTTTGTTATCCTCTGTGTTTAACCTTCACAATGTCTTAAAGTGATGATTCAATGTTGTACCTTCTTGGTCTTTTTTACCCAGGTCTGATACTTACTTTAAGGTGTCCAAGACATGAAATTTTTCACTTTAAACCAACAGAAAATCCATTAAAGTCAATGGTGGGTCAAAATCCACTCAAAGGATATGGGAATTTTCAAAATGTGTAGCAGCTATACAAAAATATGCCATTGGAGAAATGTTTTGTTTTTTGTAAATTTAGGGCATTTTTCTAGAATCCTTCATATTTCTGACCTGAAAAAGATGGCATTTATCAAGTCTGCTTGGGAAGTGAACAAACAAACAAACTGCCCTAAATGAAGAGTAAAAATCACTAAACTGCAGTATATAGTGGGTCAGCATTCGCCCGAAGGGCTTAGATGTGTTCAAGATATGTAGCAGCTATAAAAAACTGCGACATTTGGAAACATTTTTGCATTGCAAAGTTAGGATACATTTCTAAAAGCATTAAATTTCTGAACATAAAACTTGACTTACATGTATAAGATGCTTGTATGTGTTGTGAGCAAACAAACTACCCTAAATGTGGGAGACACTCCATGAGTGTCAATGGCAGGTCAAAACTGACCCAGAGAACATGACAGTGTTCAAAATGTGTAGCAGATGTACAAAGATGAGACATTGGTAAAGTTTATTTATTTGTTTGTTTGTTTATTGCTTTATTCTTCTGTGGCTATTCAAAAAAAGATAAAGAGTGCCTGAGACGGCACATATCCACCCGAAAAAGAGCAGTCAAGTAAACATCTGACAGCTCCAGAGAAATAGAAATAAGGCAAGGAATAACACTGGAATGACGGCCCAGCTCCCCCTACTATGTGTAGTCACCCTCAGAAATGTGGAGGCTTAGCCATGTATAGCACAGCTAGGTATTCATGATTTGTTTTTTATTTATTTTTGTCTTTTAAATTAAAGGCTTTGTTTTATGTTTTGCGGTTTGGCACCATTTTTATTTGGTTTGTGGGCAGTGCCAAGGGGTGGCAATGTTATAATATAAAGGTAGTTAATATAATTTACATTGCATGTGAAATTAGATGTTTTGTATAAAACTTCATTTAGAACAATATAAAAATTTAGTACCTCTAGAGCACTCTCTGGTGTCAAAGAGGAGATGCTGTTCTATAAATAATTTCAAAACCTTCTTGATGTGATTTGTTCTATATAAACTAAGTTACCATCAATGAAAATATATCTAGCATTGTCAAAGAGGCCAGCTGGTGTGATTTTTTGGGATCCATGTACTGTACTACTAACAAAAGGACCATTTGCAGATGTCATGACTACACTACTTCATACCGACCTGCATTTTCTGTAGAACTGGGGAATTTTAAAGGTTTTAAAAAATAATGAGTGGGTCAGCTATATGTTATATATACAGTATTATGGATAGATAGATCAATTCATATAAAAGGCACTATAAGATAGATAGATAGATAGATAGATAGATAGATAGATAGATAGATAGATAGATAGATAGATAGATAGATAGATAGATAGATAGATAGATAGATAGATAGATAGATAGATAGATAGATAGATAGATTGAAAGGCATTATGATAGGCATTTTGTTAAGTAGAGTTAGTGCAAGGCTTTGTCAGTCTGCATCTGCAAAAGAATAATAGAGATCAAGATTACTTCCATGCTGAAAAGAAAAAAAGGTAAAAGACAGAACTTTTCAGCTGTATATAGCCTTCATCAAGTGTGCACATGCAATGGAAATGGAGGGTAACATATGCAGGAAGGAAAAAGCAGGACAAGCCATTGGTAATTCCTTACTACTGATAAGAATAGAAATGGTAGAAGTTACCTCCTGCGGGTAATCACCTTGTCAGATCCTGTGTGACGGGAAGATAGACAGCCACATTGGAGAGTTGTTCTAAAGGTTCTGCAATGTATGTCCTTCTACCACACAACCACCATAGTACTATTGTCAGTAAGTTTGATCATAATATCATCTCAGTTGTGCAGAGTGTATAATGCCTGAAGTTCACCTTTTGGGAAGGTTAGACGTGTGTTTGTTGGAAGATGGCTAGCAAACAGTCTGAGCCATTATAGTCAAAGACTTTACAAAGCAGAATTTACAGCAGAACGCTTCACATCGCCTGATTCATAGCCACACTGAACACTGTGTTTTTTCACAGGCTTTAAAGACACTTTTCAAAGAAAACCAGAAGAAGCTAAGCTCATTTTTAGCTGGGGATCACATATTTCTCCAGATCTTTTTAATCTCTCCATTCATCTGCTCTAATTGCTGCTTTTCTCACCTACTCTCAACTGTTCTCCTTTTCATGGCTATGTTCTCTCCTTTCCCCTATGTATACTACCTGCTCTTTATTTTCCTAGTGCACACCTAATGAAGGATATACAGCTGGAATATTGAAGATAGATAGATAGATAGATAGATAGATAGATAGATAGATAGATAGATAGATAGATAGATAGATAGATAGATAGATATGAAAGACACTATATAATAGATAAATATGAAAAACACTATAATAGATAGATAGATAGATAGATAGATAGATAGATAGATAGATAGATAGATAGATAGATAGATAGATAGATAGATAGATACTATATAATAGATAGATAGATATTGTGAGAGGCGGCCGGCAGCTTATCCCGGCCAACACATCCAGGCTGCTAGATGGAGTCCTCCCTGCAGCATGGCGGTGCCCTGGATGCCCGCAGGGCATCATGGGAGATGGAGTTCGACTTCACAGACCTGCTGGGTGCCGTGGGTGCCATCGGGTGACGCTGCAGGGAGACGCAGGGATTTTTATTTTCCCTATAGCCCAGAAGTACTCCCAAGTCATGAGGATGGAAGAACAGAAGTACTTCTGGGCTGAAGAAAAATATTAGGCTTCATTTGACCCCGAAGTGCTATTGAATCACATGGACTGAATGACAGGAGCACTTCCGGGTCAAAGACTATTTAAAGGACTGGTGCAGACCCAGCAAGCTGAGCTGGAGTTGAGAGGGAGTGTGATGGAACTGCTGGGAATGGAGGATTGGTTTATGGTAGTGTATTGTTATTGTGATTATTGATTTATGGTGGTGGAGATGCTTTGGGGCACTTTGAAAAAGAAAATTAAAATACTTCTGTGGGCTTTTAAACCAGGGTCTGCATCGGTCTGTTGGGTTTTACGGGGCAACAGCACCCTCAAGCGTCCACATACTTACAATATATATGAAAAACACTATATAATAGATAGATAGATAGATAGATAGATAGATAGATAGATAGATAGATAGATAGATAGATAGATAGATAGATAGATTATAGCTTGCAATAGCTTCACGACTTGGATATAACATTTGCAGATGTCATGGCCAAGCTGACCAGTCTCATCTTCAAGTCTATGGCTGCAAGTCAACTTCCTACCTTACAGAAAGCCACCCCCATGACTGACAGCTGATGAAGCACTATGGCTTTTGTGGGGCTCATGGCAACCACATTGGCAGCACAAGTTATGAAACCAATAACAGAAGTGAGGTCATCATCAGAGGTCATGAGTCAGAGATACATTTATGGAATAGACTTATAAACAAGCTGTTTTTGATTTTCTATTAAGGGATGGTGTAATCAGAAACAAAGACTTGGTATTCTAAGGCTATGGTTAAGTTGATTGGCTTGATATGAGTGAGAGGGCATATGTGTATGTGTCCTGCTATAGACTGGCATTCTGTCCAGTGTTAGTTTCCACTATGGTTAAGTTGATTGGCTTGATATGAGTGAGAGGGCATATGTGTATGTGTCCTGCTGTAGACTGGCATTCTGTCCAGTGTTAGTTTCCACTATACATTCAGTCCTGCCAGGTTAAGCTCTGGCACTGTGCAGTCTTGAGGCTGGTTTGATAAGGAGAGTGGAATGAATTGAAACCTAGTTGTGCAAAATGGAGTTCAAGTGCACTGTACACTGATCCACTTCTTTCCCTTCTAGAGATTTAATTGAGGCTTCAGTTATGCCATCTTATTGTTTTAGCTGGACAGTCTGATCATCTTTTAGTAGGCCCAAGTGTTCAGTAACAGGTGCAGCAGCATGTAAAACACCTGTCAGGGCTCTACAAACCTGCTATTACCAAGTGAAGACCGCCCAGCCACATTCTGTGACAATATACAAAGAAAAGGGAGCAGGGAATGAAGAGAAAGGAAAAGCCCTTAGAGACATTATTGTGATTTGAAATTGTGTGAGTAGCCATCTCAGCCCCACATTCTCTTTGTGGCCACCAAGAGACTCCGGCAGTGCAAACAGAAAAGAAACAATGGGTACTGTAGTAAAGCTTCCTCTGGAGCAGAATCCTTCCAATTATCAAATGTCAGTGGTTTGCTATCTTTGTCTGAGATGATAGATAACCCATGATTTAAACAATAAGTGGTAAGACCAAGTAAAACAAACATATATTCAGACAGTGACTCATGAGAAAGGAGAAGACAATATGATCGAAAGCGACTTGGCTGGTGCCTTTTAATCATATGCTTCATCTCAGGCACTTCTACACTGACCACCGAAAGAAAACTCTGCAAACCCAAGTCAGTTTTATTTTTCCCTAAATATAGCCTCCATTACACAAGATGTTGTTCAGGAATGACATTTAGGTTATATCAAGGACATAAAAAAAACAACTTCAGAACAAGTAGGCAAGAGACGGATTACATACCTCAGGCATTTTTGTACAAAGACAGTCAGAAAATAATTTTCTAATTTTCAATGTTTCTTTTGGTCCAGGAGGATTCCATGAAGTGCAATATTCCGTTTTCTGCATTACTAACCTGCACCTGTCCCTGACACCTACCAATAGATGAGATACTACTCCATCACAGGCCTCTTTCTCTGGTACTCATTCAAACTCTCTAATAACCGGTAAGCCAACACATATGTCTTTAGGAATTGGACAAAAAAGCAGATGTCCTAGTGAAAACACTCGTAAACACAAGGAGAACCTGTAAACTCCACAATGACTGTGTCAGCAAACTGAAACTGCAGTTATGAGGCAGCAGTTCTAGTTATTGTACTGTCCTATTAATTGCATATTGTTCGGCCTGGAAATGGAAAAAGCATTGAAAAGGGATTATTTTTTTTTAACAGATCAGGAAATAGATGTGGTAAAAATCAAAGTCAGTAACAAACAGGGGCTGTTACCAAAATCACTAACATCTGTTTTTGTCCAACGCCCAAATGCTAACCAAAACTCAAGTTGAGGTAACACTTAAGTCATAATGAACACACTAGCACTACAAAGGTTTTCTGAAAGTATCCACAATCTTGGACATGTTTGTGATGCGTCACCACATGATTGTGTAATAAAATTAGCTGAGTTTGTCCAGGCGTGAATTCCTTTATTTAATACCCTGTTTATTGTGGTAGTCCATGATCTGAGAGGTGGCCTGTAAACAATGTTATTGATTCCTCACTGAGAGCTTTTATTTCTATGGTATGAAAATTTAATTAACATTCCCCACAGCACCAACCTATGAAACAGTCAAATTGACATGAATAATGAGCAAAGATGCATAAAAACATGAAGAGAGAGGAGCGAATGACACAGACAAGCTTGTGAGGTGAAGGGACCATGGGACTCGTTTGAAATATCGAAATCAAAAAAGCTGGTTGTCACAATTTTCAGAATGTTTTGGGGATCAGACAGTATGGTGGAAGAATACATAGCTGTAGTGGTGTTTTATGCTAAATGCAGTTTCAGTGAGTCATGTACAACAGGTTAGTGCCTTGTCACATGTTCGCCATTTTGGCATACATTAACTCTCTAACAGAGGTGCAAAGAAAATTTAGTAATAAGTCTAATGTGCCTTGGCGAGAACAAATAATTTAATTAAATACTATTTTAAAGTGGTTTGTTACATTTCAGTCTACTGACTAGTGTGAATGATATGTTTGTTGGGCTATTTAGAGTGGTGAGAACTCCAGAAAAAATCAAAAGGGTGGGACGGGTCTGTAAAATGGAGCCCTCGGCACTCAGCACATGGTCAGTCAGTAGCATTAAATATTTCAGACTGGACTGTTCACTGAATTCTTCACCAAGATTTTCCTGTATAAAATAAGTGTACAGTGCACACATTTTTTTAAGAATAATTTAGCTACATGACTTTTTTTTTGTACTGTTTATTGAATTGTTTATTGAAAATTGGGATGTGCCAAACAATTTGGAAGCACGTTTATTGTTAATGGTGGAGCTCAATTGAAAAACATAATGTCATTTCAGACAAGATAAATAAAACAGCTTTGATTAATCATTTTTTGAATACTATGTTTGTTATTTGGCACTATGAGTTAAGTGACTAAATTAAGTGGTCATTTGTGATATCCTTTCAAAAATCTCCTTTTCTCGCGCTGCTCACCTTAATATACAAAAAAGGATTTCTCTCAGTTTTACTATAACTTATTAATTTACACTGGCATTGATATACCACAGAAATCTACCCCTGGCTTAAATGATAATCATTGTTTTATTAACAATATCTTTACTTTCCACTTTTCTCTTTTAGTAATATCTATATGTGAAATACTGCTTGAATGGAAAAAAAATATTAACCTTAGGTGCTTTTGCATATAATGCGTGAAGCAACTATTGTAATGGCCCATGTCTGTCTGTCTGCATGAAGATTTCTTATTTTGAATTGTGGCATACGTATTTTTCCAGAAAATTTATTGAGACAGTTCAATTTTTGTTGTGATCTTTTGAAAAAACTATGTTGTACTCAGTTGTAAAATTTCAAAATCTCATTGAAAAGCATTGGCGAATTTGCAAACTTCTCTGCCTTAATAAGAAGAAACATTCTGTGCAGCGTCAACTAAAAATTAGCTTACTGTTTTAATTTTACCTTGACAGCAGTTACACCAACTCATATATTTAGATAGATAGATAGATAGATAGATAGATACTTTATTAATCCCAAGGGGAAATTCACATACTCCAGCAGCAGCATACTGATAAAGAAAATATTAAATTAAAGAGTGATAATAATTCAGGTATACAGACAGACAA
This sequence comes from Erpetoichthys calabaricus, assembly GCF_900747795.2. NCBI lineage: Eukaryota > Metazoa > Chordata > Cladistia > Polypteriformes > Polypteridae > Erpetoichthys > Erpetoichthys calabaricus. The sequence goes on from NC_041402.2 coordinate 37,696,208, forward strand.
TATCTTTGTATAATGTTAACGTTTAACCCCCCCCCCCCCCCCCCCCCCCCCCCCCCCCCCCCCCGGGTGGTACTGAAGAGTCGCATAGTGTGGGGGAGAAATGATCTCCTCAGTCTGTCAGTGGAGCAGGACGGTGACAGCAGTCTGTCGCTGAAGCTGCTCCTCTGTCTGGAGATGATACTGTTTAGTGGATGCAGTGGATTCTCCATGATTGACAGGAGCCTGCTCAGCGCCCGTCACTCTGCCCACAGATGTCAAACTGTCCAGCTCCATGCCTACAATAGAGCCTGCCTTCCTCATCAGTTTGTCCAGGCATGAGGCGTCCTTCTTCATAATGCTGCCTCCCCAGCACACCACCACATAGAAGAGGGCGCTCGCCACAACCATTTGATAGAACATCTGTAGCATCTTATTGCAGATGTTGAAAGACGCAAGCCTTCTAAGGAAGTATAGTCAGCTCTGTCCTTTCTTATACAGAGCATCAGTCTAATTTATCATCCAACTGCACTCCCAGGTATTTATAGGTCTGCACCCTCTGCACACAGTCACCTCTGATGATCACGGGGTCCATGACGGGCCTGGGCCTCCTAAAATCCACCACCAGCTCCTTGGTTTTGCTGGTGTTCAGGTGTAGGTGGTTTGAGTCGCACCATTTAACAAAGGCCTTGATTAGGTCCCTATACTCCTCCTCCTGCCCACTCCTGATGCAGCCCACAGATGAACACTGTAAGTATATTAATTTATACAGTATGATATAACGTGAAGGATAAAGAAGGCTTAGTTGTTGGGCTTATCCAGTGTCAGGTGTGTAGTCTCAAAAGTTGTAGAATGCCATCCATTTATCAGATTCTATCAGTTACTGTGGGAGATCACAGAGGAAATTTTGCTCCTCCATGTTTTCCTTCTAACTAATCTGATGATAAAAAGCCAAATTATGTTCTTTGCTTTACATGATTTTTTATTTATTATAACTTTTTGGTTCATGGTCAGATACTGAGACATGTAGTATGCTGTATGGTGTGTCTTGCTGTGAAGCTCATTTATCGGTTTCTGGTGTCTGAGTTTTTTTTAATTTTATGGTAATGGTAACTAAGTAATGAATGGGGAAATGTTTGACAATGTGTTTTATGTTATTGTAGCTAACAGCTCCATCTACCTTCTCATAACTGAGTGTAAATGAATAGATAGATACTTTATTAATGTCACCTCCGGTGTTCATTGGTCAGTTGGAGAAAATGTTTGACAGGAATGAGTTGTTGACTTTTTTGTGAAGGTGGAAACCCCACAGCTCACATTCATGCTTGGCATCATATATAAAATCACACAGGCCAGACTAGGACTTCATTGATTCTGACCTCCAAATAGGCCTCCCCCCCAGACAGCCAGACCCCAAACTCCACAGACAGGCTACAGCCTGCAATAGCCTAAAATGGGGAACTGGCTTAATAGGTTTATAACATGCTTTATATGTTAAAAAATGCCCTTCAAGGGAGGAAACCATCAGATTTGTTGCTGGAGAGACAAGACCAATGAAGAATCTTTATAAATGAAGAATTCATTTGAATAAACAAAAAGAAGCACACAAACAAAGTCAAGCTAAGAAAAAATACACAATAAGCCATAGGACTAACTGCTACTTTGCATAATCTTGAAATCACAATACAAAAAAAAATCAATAAAACATCCAATAAACTATAACAATTTAAACAACACTTAAAGAGAAATCTGCACTTGAGAACATTGAATAGCACTCAGAGGGAATCCATTTCCTCCACTGAAATATGGAGGGCAGACTCTTGGAAGTAACAACATTGTGGCCCCACCTCCTGGGGGGGTTCTACTCACAGAATAAAGAAACATTGTCAGGAGAAAATCATAAGTGTAAATTTATACAATTATAAGGACACCCGATACAAAATTATTAAATAATATTTAAAAAAAAATGTGAACAAACATGAAAAATAATAATTCAAAAACAGCAATAAAAGAGAAAATATTCATAAGCCAGGGAATAAACCTTGACTGTTACATAACACTGATAGCCTGGGAAATGCTACCTCCCCCCCCCAAAAAAAAAACACTGAGCTCATCACAGAGAAGCAGTACGTCACAGTTTACACCCACATAGGGATTTTAAACAATGAATTAATTGGGATTGGGATTTTTTTTAGGAATAAAAACAGTTACATTTATGTGATTAAAGCATGCAAATTTCATATTCATATTTTTATTGAATTGTAAAATTTAAATGGTCCCTTCTTTGCCAGCACATGCTGATCAACATGCAACATGCCACCAGTAGTCGGCACCATTATTAGTAAGTACAAATACCTTACCTTAAAATCTTCAATCTTTTTTACTTGAAAAATCTCAGAACACACTTGTTATAATCGATTAGCTACAGTTGAGATCAAACATAATGTTACTTTTGTATCAATTCTGCTACAAAAAAGTTTGATATTTAAGTTAATATGTTTACTAAAAGGTGGTTCAGAGCAAACCCAGAACTCAAAGCTAACCAAAGGGAGGTGTTTATTTGAACAAATATAAGGTAAGATAAAACATAACAAGTTACCACTATAGAAAGTTTCATGGACTAGGACCGATTTGAGGTGCCTATACACACAGGAGTTGAATGGTACAGTTGCTCACAAGTAAATCAACTTCTTGAATCTCCTTTTCCTCCTTTCAGAACCTCTTTGCCCACAAATCTGATCCCCAAGGTTCTTTGTGTCCCCTCTAAAGCACTTCTGACCTCCCGGGACGAGATTCTCAGAGTCCCCTCTGGTGACTTCAGATATCCCTCCAAACCAGAACTGCCACTAAGCAACCTTCTGTGGCCCAAATACATGCCGCTACTTCTGGCTGCATCCATCTATTGGCATTAGATTCCAAAATAGATCAAATTCACCCTGTAATGCCTTTGAGATGCATGGACAGACAAATAAGAGAAAAAAATAAACCTCCTATTGTATCTGTGACTCTCCAAGATGGAGTCTGTCCACTAAAATTGTAAATATTCATCAACCTCTCTTTAACCCCACCTTGGGGGGCATGGATTCCAGATGTTCATATTTTTTTGTCTTGTAATTGTCTTTTGCCCATTTTCAGATGTCATAAACTCGTACAGTGACATGGATTAGCTTCTGGTGACATCTACTCCTCTTGAAGTGTAAATGAAACCCACTATAGCTAGAAAGCCTATGTTGTTAATGTTCCAAGTCCTGTTGTCTTTTGTGCCAAGTCCTTGTCTCTGCCTCCTTTGTTGCCTGCCAGCCTGCAGTCAATCCTCAAATCCTGTTCTAACGAGTTACCAGTGACACCAAACCACAAGATTTGTTACAGCCTTACAAGTATCCCCTGCGAATCCCAACTAGTAATTCCCACCCAGTGGCTGGTCGCCAGTCAAGCTCTCCTACATTTTCTTATTAAAGAGTGTAGCAAATGCCACTGTCACTTTTGGGCTCAGCTGTGCATTAATTACAGCTTAAAAGTGATCGGCCTCATATGCAGACTAAAATAAGCAGAAATGTAGCAGAAACCAATACAAAACCTCAAATTCCTTCTGTTTCATTACATGTCTGCCATCTAACACTCCCCATATGAAGAGCTGCAAGAAAAAGCAGTAAGCACATTTTTACTTCGTTCCACTACATCCCAGGACACGGGGTTATGCAGTCTCCTGCTGCGTTCAGCTGACCTAAAGATGGGGTGAAACTTGAAATAGAAGTCTAGAAATGGATGACTAGTGCCATTGGTGCACTGCTTTGAACTTGTACAACCCCAAAGTGGACGCAGACTGCTGGAGCACAGCAGCTGATCACTTTGAGAGAGAACTATTTACAGTAGAAAAGCCAAATCACTGTACAACAAAGACAATTACTTTGACCTTGCCAATGGTCATGGGATGTTGGTAGAAATTTTAGCCAAATGTCAGTTAATTATGTAAGTAACAGCAGGGCTTGATTAAGGTGGGTGGGATCCTACTTGCACAAAATGCTATGTGTACATATAAACTTCAGGATGTCAGAATCACACAGAGTAAAGTAAATGATTACTACAGAGTATTAGTTTTAAAAGGAATGGCAAACATCTGAGGAACAGATAAAATATAGGCTGTATCAAAGCATGTATCTTTAATTAGCCATTGCTGCACAAACAACTAGTAACCATCACAAACCAAGGTTTGAAAAGTCAACTATAGAACCTTATGAAAATGCCTATAGAATTTCGAATATCAAATACTGCATAGTCCATTCTGTACTGTATATTAACATAGACAAATGCTTACTTATTATAATTATTATTCTTTATTGAATTTATTAAAAGCAAGTAACATTCCATACAAACAAGTCAAACTTGACAAAACTAAATTCAACTAAACCCCCACCTAAGAGAAAGAGGGGAAGGCCAACAGCCAGAGTAAATCTTTAAGAGTAGAAAAGAGGGAAGATAATCCTTTTTACCAATATAAAAGCTTATTCTAACATGTTATTGATTAGATCCGGCCTGGTTTTAAAAAAAGTTTTGAACAGATCCTCTAAGTGCTTACTTTTTAAAAGTGTACTTTTCCTGATTTCTTGATCACATGTTCCTTGATTAGATGACAGTTTCCAGTTTCTGAACCAAATCACCCTCAATTGACATCAGAGTCAAATAATTTAAATCTGTCCTGTCCCACTGTCGATCTGAGCCTATTGATTACTAGCCTGAGCTTGGAGAGTGACTGCTCCCCACTTACATTTTGGACAGGCAATGTCAGCTAATACCTGAAATCAATGCCTACATTTGAGAAGATGTGGTACACAGACAGACACAGACACAACTCCAGCAAGCACCAAAGGTTTATTTGTGGAAAACTCTTCCTCATGTAAGAGTTTCCCACTACAACCATAGTTACAAGTACAAAAGCACCACAACTCTTTGTCTTTGGCTTCTTCTCTGTCTTGCTTTCTCTGCCTCCATTACTTCTGGCAAGCTTGGTCTCCTTCCTCCTGACTTTGGCTCCCGATGCTGAGGCAGTGGGCTCCTTTTATGTTCTCTTTTAATGCCATTAAGTGTTTATTTCTGAATTTTTTCTTTATGCAATGGGAATAGCCTGGTTGGCACCCCAAAATTTAATTTTGCTGAGCCTATCATTCCTTCCAAAGACCATAATATATATATATATATATATATATATATATATATATATATATATATATATATATGGGCAGCATGGTGGCACAGTGGGTAGCGTTGCTGCCTCGCAGTTAGGAGACCTGGGTTCGCTTTCTGGGTCCTCCCTACATGGAGTTTGCATGTTCTCCCTGTGTCTGCGTGGGTTTCCTCTGGGTGCTCTGGTTTCTTCCCACAGTCCAAAGACATGCAGGTTAGATGCATTGGTAATTCTAAATTGTCCCTAGTGTGTGCTTGGTGTGTGGGTGTGTGCATGCCCTGCAGTGGGCTGGCACCCTGCCCGGGATTTGTTTCCTGCTTTGCGCCCTGTGTTGGCTGGGATTGGCTCCAGCAGACCCCCGTGACCCTGTAGTTAGGATATAGCGGGTTGGATAACGGATGGATGGATGGATATATATATATATATATATATAATATATAAGCGTCTATGCGTGGAAGTGTGTGTGTGTGTCTGTCTGGCCTGGAAGTGCGAGGCCACAGCATGAAGCTCAAAGTTGCCCCGAGTTAACGTGTCAGAAGAAGAAAGAAGTACGAGGCTACAGCATGAAGCTGAAAGAAAGTGACTCCATCGCCAAAGTGAAAACACAGATGAAACACAAACTCGCTTAGCCGCTTATACACAAGCAAGGTGAACATCGGCAAAACAAAACCTCCAAGGAGACAGAAACTCACGTAGCCACTGATAGACAAGGGGGGTAAGTACATCAGCAAAGCAAAAACACACAATCTTACACAGCTAGTATATACAGTATATCAGAGAACAGCAGAGCAAAATAATTCAAATCCTTTATCTCTCTCTCTGCATGTCTCATACACCAATAGCCTGAGAAGCAAGGGATCAGCTTTAATTTACGATTAGTACTCTTTGATAATTTAAAATTTTTAAAAAGTATGTGCTCAAATTCAAGTTTTGAACTTCAAGGAATCTAAAAATACCAGTAATTTTTCATTTTTTGGTAAAATGAAAAAGCAGAAAATATTTACCATCTTGCCGTGACACCATATTTGTTTGTTTGCTTTGGAGAGATAGCATCAGCCATTGCAATGGTGATCTATCCCCGAACCACCAAGGCTTGTGTGACACATGTCACACTAGCCTCACAAAGCATCATGGGTTTTGGGAAAAAACGTTTGCCTTAGTCAGCTGCATGACAGATTTTCTGGAAATAATCCAGTAAACAAGGTAAAAGACAAAGCATGCAAATTTGCTGTGAAAAAGACATTTTGGTGCCCCCTGGCCGCTGCACCAGTAAGCCCTTGCTAAGATCTGGACATGGGTAACAGAAAGGGTTAACTACATCATTTAGAGTAATGCACTCTTTCTCTTTTAGAGGTTAAATTGGAAGCATCAAAGTATAACTGATCAATCTATGAAGGCAATAATGTAAGGTTTGAAAAAATCTATTTTTTCTTCAGAGGAATTGCAAATAACCAATGGCAAAATAACACATGAGCACTAAAGGCTGCAGAAAGTCAAATGGTTGTCAGAAACGTGTCACATATTAATTGTTGTATAGTTAATATGTATGTGCTACCAAGTTAGACAACTATGGGTCAGGATTGAACACATATCAGGAAGAATATAATAAGTAACTAGGAGTTCCTAAACACAAAAGTCCCAAAAATACTAGCAAACAGCCCAACAAGTCAAAAGATCCATCAACCTTCAGCCTGAAGCAAAAAAGGGCAAATAAAGAATCTTTAGAAATAAAAGATTTACTTTTGAAAATGCTCTGGCACAACTGCCAAGAAGAAGTTGCCTGAAACAACAAAAGCAATCCAAGGCAAACAAGCCCCAATACAAAATCCAAAGGAATGGTCAGAAAAAGAGCAAAAAGATCACAAAATCAAGGAATTCATAAAAGCAAAGTAATAATCACCAGAGAACTCATCAAAACCACCAAGCACATTCAATGAACCACAAGGGACTGCTTTTTTCCTTAGCCTTTATACAGTTGAGGGCAGTCCCTTGACAGAGGTGGTTAGGTGGCTCCACTTCCTGGAGAACCACCCACAAAATACAAGGAACATAACAGAACCATCCTAGACACATAGAAAACAAATAATACACAACATTAATAAGAAACACAACATTTAATGTAGCTTACAGTACCTGATGGAAGATCAAAAACAAAAACCCTAAGTCAAAGTTCAAAACTAATGATTCAAATACCAACAACCCAAAATACAACACACTTGCAATAAACCTCATCTTTTTATAAATCTTGAATAATTCTGTAATAATGCTCCACATCACCGGTCAAATCCTAGAATTGTGGTTGGCAACCACACCACAACATGGGGGATCCACAAAAATAAAATACACAGCTTTGAGATAAGACAAAAATTACTTTTAAGTCAAAATAAACAAGAACAAGACTGTTATTTTTAAGCCACTGTTCTCCTACACTGAGGTTCAAATTTCTTATTTATTTATTGTTCATTTTGATTCTTTTGTTTATGTTAATAACTTTGATCATTTAGTATTTTCTACTGTGTTTCCCTTGAGGCAGAGGTACCTGCCTATCAGCATCAAGGGGCTGGCCTTAGCTCTAGAAAAGCTGGGAAAATAAGCAGTCCCTTGTGAGTCATTTAATACACTTACTGTAAATAAGTAATAGAAATTTATTGTGCATTTTTGTGATTTGCTGGATTTGTGAGGCTTAATGTTCTGTTTTTTTGACCATTCTTGCTGGATTTGTGTTTATGGTGCTTGTTTGCTTTGGGATTCTGCAGTGCCTTTTGCACTCCTTGGAGTTTTTGTCAGGAAGAGCAATACATTTTTTTATTTTTAAAGATTGTGTTTGGCTGTTCATTAACAGCCAGGGTTTGACAGTTTCCCTCCACTAGTGGACATTTTGGGGTATTTTGGGGACTTTTTGTGCTGAGGAGCCCCAAGTTCATGAAACATTGGCAGTTTGGCTGGCATTTGACTCAGTTTCGTTATTCCAGCCTAGGGAGCCTGCCACAGAAATACAGTCTGAGAATTCACCATTCAAACAAGGAGGTGACAAAGTCGCATGTCTCTTCTACAATTGTTTGTTAATCATTTGTTTCTCTATTTGAGTGCAAGCTGAGACATGACATTATTGAATTTCAAGGTGATGTCTCCAACCTTCTTTAGCACAAAAGTATAAGGAGTCCAGCGCTTTTACTAATATTAATTCTAGTCATGTTCTAAGATTGGGGAAAAATCATATTTAACCAAAGAAAGTTGGCATTTATGATGTGCATAAAGATATTTTCTTTTGATTTTTTTTTTAGTACTCGGTCAAGCAGGCCCTCATCTGATGATGACACAAGCCCTTTCAGGCTCTAATGCAGCTGTAATATGTGGTGATTTTTTTTTTGGAGGCTGGGGAAAATATCATAGGCAGTCCAGTGATCCTAATCACGGCAACTGAGCTCACTCATTGGCACATATTTTCTAGATTAGGCTCATTTTCTGGCAAAGATGACTCTGTTCTAGAGTTTTCCATTCTCTCTGTGCCGATGTTCACTTCTCTGAGCAATCTAAACTCACCCAGTGTAAGAGAGAAAGCCATATGATGGACTGCCAGCCTACTGTATATTCCTGCTTTGCACCTCTGGCACCAGCATCCAGTGACCCAGCAGTCTAGTAAGGGGGTTCAGAACCTGGATGGGTGGGTAATGGTAATAAAACACCAAACTTATGCTGATGGCCCATGCAGGCTTTTCTCATGAATTCCTGAACAACAAGAACTTTAACATCAACGAAGGAGGTTAAGTATCATGTTTGAGTATTGTTTATTTTCAACTACTGTGCTTGCACTTAATGTCAAGATCTAGCATTTGTTTTTTTTTGTTTTTTTTTTTTTTTCATAGTCATTCCTTGGCCTCAATAATATTTAAGATATCTTTTTGAGCATTTTAGAGGTCAAGGAATAATTTCATTTCACTTAATGCTTTCACTGTGTAGGCATGGGGCACTTCCTAGCTTGTCCAAGTTTGTGGATCCAACCTTAAAAGTCTACAGTTATTTTCTTTCATTCTTAGTTTAAATTTTGGGTTGAAACATTTTGCTGTCTTTTTCACCCTGATCTTAGGCTTACATTTTTGCCAGTTTATGTGGAAATTTGTGACTTTGTCTCTCATTTTTCTCTCACTTTTTTGCTCTGTTATTCAGTTTTGCAGATATGTCTGCAAATGTCTCCTATGATGGCATTCTGTTCTGGACTGCTTTCTACCTTGCAATTATGTTTGTTTGATAGGCTTAAGACCAAGGGCTCCTCAGTTCAACAAAGTGAGTACAGGTAATGGGCGGATGTGGAAGCCAAAGGACACTCGTCTTCACGCACAGAAGATCATTTGAGCATTAGCAGGTATTTGAAGGGAGATTCAGGAGGAAATCTAGATGAACATGAGGAGAACATAAATTCCCACACAGAAGGGTGCTCTCAGAGTTGAACTGGGGTCTAGTATGGTGAAGCAGCAATGCTACAAACTGTCCTAACAGCACATAAGAAAATGACTGCTGGTATAGATTCCAGCTGCCCCACTCCCCTGCCCTGGATAAGTGAGTTAGGAAGATAGATGGATACACACCAAAATTAGACAACTGAGCATAGATGGAGAGCACAGCAATTCTGACAAGGTCCACCATGAGCTCAGAGCATTGATCCAGAGGTAATTTTTGTGTTAAGAAACTTCACTAACTGATCCTGTGAATCTCAATTAAAAGGCTAATTAAGAGCTTTACATTCCAAGTCTTCCCCAGATGACAGCGTCCTTGTCATCTAAAGCTTAACTTTGGTACAAGGCTGTAATTTCAGAAGCCCTTTCATTTAGGGTCTTGATATTGAGATTCACTGGTCAGGGGGGCAGTGAAAAAGATATTTTTAACTGAGTCTCCCTGCTCCCAGGGCCATCGCCATTCCCAACGTCAGCACTGACACCCTGCAGGTTTGACTGCCTCACATAGTGGAGCCGAGTCTTGTTGCTCACTTTGTCTCTTCCTCTCTCCAGTTTCAGAACAGGTTCCTTACTCATTTTCTCAAAACCAAATTGAATACCCTAGAGTGGCACGAACAGCTGTTTCCACCACACATGGTGCTTTTGAGTAACTCTATCCTATAAGCCAAGCCCAGTGGACTTTCATGTGCTTCTTGAGACTCAATGTAAAAACACAGTCATTTCTGGCCCAAATGAGAAAGCAGCTTGGCTTGAACATGGCTTCAACTGAGTAATTTCTCTCACTATGAGATATCCTGACTCAAATCCAGAGGGTTGCTTGCCTACAACAATGTTTTGTTTAAGAATCTGATACTTTAGCCTGGGAGTCCAGCTGTAAAACAACAAGTACATGTTGCTTTGGTGAAGGCTGTGGTTGTGGCTGCCTTTGTTCAGGATACAGAAAAGCCAGGCCAAAACTGGAAAATGTGTGGGAATATCCTCCTGTACCCACCAAGACAGCATGTGGGTTTTATATCAACTAAAACTATGCTCTGCCAAAATGAACTTTCACTAGTGAACACTAAAGGGGCAGAACCATGCAAGTGGGGCTATTTTGGATAACAAGCATCAGTATTTTGTTTGAGGGGGAAATCAGTATTTTGCATGGTACTGCTGATATACCAAGGAAAACTTTGCTGACATAAAGTATAATCTATCTATGTATCTATCTATCAAGTCACATATAAAATCAAAGAGTAATTCATTAGGAAATTATTGGTTCTAAGTACTGCTGCTGTAGTCTGTACCCCATATAGACACCATAAACCCAAGTGATTTTTCTTATTCTGATGTCCATCCATCCATCCATTTTCCACCGCTTATTCGAGGTCGGGTCGCGGGGGCAGAAGCCTACACAGGGAAGCCCAGACCTCCCTCTCCCCAGCCACCTCCTCCAGCTCCTCTGGGAGGACCCCGAGGCGCTCCAGGGCCAGCTGGGAGATATAATCCCTCCAGAGTGCCCTGGGTCTGCCCTGTGGTCTTCTCCCAGTGGGGCATGCCTGGAACACCCCCCCAGGGAGGCGTCCAGGGGGCATCCTAACCAGATGCTCGAACCACCTCAACTGACTCCTCTCAATGCAGAGGAGCAGCGACTCTACTCCGATTCTCTCCAGGATAACTGAACTCCTCACCCTATCTCTAAGGGAAAGTCCAGTCACCCTGCGGAGAAAACTCATTTCGGCCGCTTGTATCCGCGATCTTGCTCTTTCGGTCACTACCCAAAGTTGTGGCCATAGGTGAGGTAGGAACATAGATCGACTGGTAAATCGACAGCCTCGCCTTTTGGCTCAGCTCTCTCTTCACCACGACGGACCGTTGCAGAGCCCGCATTACTGCGGATGCCGCACCTATCCATCTGTCAACTTCCCACTCCATTCTTCCCTCACTCGTGAACAAGACCCCGAGATACTTGAACTCCTCCACTTGAGGCAGTACTGTGCTCCCAACCCGGAGAGAGCATTCCACCCTTTTCCGGCTGAGAACCATGGCCTCGGATTTAGAGTTGCTGACTCTCATCCCCGCTGCTTCGCACTCAGCTGCGAACCGCTCCAGTGAGAGCTGGAGGTCACTGTCCGATGAAGCCAACAGAACCACATCATCCGCAAATAGCAGAGACGAGATTCTGAGGTCACCGAACAAAACCCCCTCCGCTCCTTGGCTGCGCCTAGAAATTCTGTCCATATAACTTATGAACGGAATCGGTGACAAAGGGCAGCCCTGGCGGAGTCCAACCTCAACAGGAAAACGAGTCCGACTTATTACTTATTATTCTGATGTCTAAATAAGAAATAAAACATCACTGAATCAGACATCAGAATATAGAAACGGCACACCTGGGCTGCCTTTTGACAATGAAAAACGTAATCTGCTCTCAAATCATCTCAATCAACATCAAGAAGTGCATATTCCAAACAGTATGGCTATCAATACTTGTTTATGGAAACAAGAGTTGAATCATATCCAAAAGGCCTGCAAAATTCCTGAAGAGTTTCGTCATAAACTGTTACAAAACACACGCTTGGACAGAGTAATAATGCAAGTCAAACAATTGGTTCAGATCATACAACAAAGGCAATTTAGAAACCTGCCTTAAGAAACCAACAACCGAGCGTATTAACTGTTTTCTATGAGAACTACAGAGATAGAAGCAGACTGCGTTCATCATACGACTACTACATTGTCAAACTAATAAATGTACCAATGTACCACCAAAGGTCAGCAAGATATGTTAATACATAACAATGACTGAGAAAATTTTTAATCTCATGCTTTCATGAAGAATAGTGTTAATAAAAATTATGATGCAATTTTAATGAATGCCTGAATTTGGGATTTGATTATGATTAATTTTCCTTTTGTTTAATACATTTTATATCATTATTATCATTTTTCTGTATTGTTTGAGTAACAAAGTTATTAGTTTCTGTTCTGTTTTGAGATAATTGTGTATTTAATACTATAATAAATGGGCAAAACAAACAATACAAAAAGTGGTAAATCTTCCAAAAGGTCCCACAAACCAGGCCAGGACCTTCACCAGCCTTCCCACTCTAGACAGCCATTCCCAGGCTACCACCGGCAGACTTCACCCTGCATAGGCCTAAATTGAGGCCCTGACTTTTAACATTTAAAATATGTCTTAGATGTTCCAAAAATGCACAAAAATGCTCTTTAAGGGAGAGGAACCCTAAATAATCTGGTTTGATTAGAAACATTCCACAATACAACTTCATAAAAAAAGTAAATTCATTTTTTTGTTCTTTTATAAATAGAACAAACAAATGCGAAAAAAGGAAAAAGGATTCGCCTACAAAGGTAACTCAGAACAAATGAGTCCCAAACATGAAAAATAAATTAATGACAAACAAAAGAATCCAAAACCACAAAAACAATTCTCTTAATGCACACTCTACAAACATTAAAGAATCACTGTTAAGACCAGCTGTCTTAAGAAAATATGAGCAGAGGCATAGCTAGGGTTTTCAGGGCCCAGGGACAACTGAAGTTTTTGCGCCCCTCCCCCCCCCCCCCTTTGCCAAAATGAAATGGGGGAGGGAAAGAAAATTTAAAAAAATGTTTTTAAAATAATAGTATTTTAAGACAAAAATTATTATTTATTTTAAATAGTTTTAAATCTTTAAATATTTTAATTTTTTAAAGCACTTTTATGCGTATATTTTCAAGGTTTCGCTAAATTTATAAAGATAGAACAAAATAAAATAATTAAGACAACAATAGTAGTTCGAAAATATAATTATTCTAAAATATTATTCAAATATAACATTGTAAAAACTTCAACATTACATTGGCTATAATAATATAATAACCTGAAAATGAAGTTAGTATAAAGTAAAAAAAATAGTTTGATGTATAATTCTTTAAATGTAATTATTAACTTCAAAGAGAAATTTTCCTAGTCTTTGCTGCTACAAATTTATCGATTAGTTCATCAAAATGTATGCTGTTGGTAACCTCCCGCTCCACACTCAGCAAAGCCAAGGCTGACAATCCTTCCTGTGCCATGGATGATCTCAGGTAGGACAAGATAAGTTTTAATTTACTGAAAGATCTTTCACAACTGGCGATTACTTATCCCTTAAACTATGTTGTCCGAAACATTGAAAAAAAAATAGATACCACTATGAAAGAATGCATGAGATCCTGATTATTTTATTGTAATTAAAAAGTCAAATGTTTGTACGTGTTTGTATAATTTAATAAATAAAAAGTCTCTGAAAATGATAACGCCGCCTCGTGTTCTTTAAAATCTAAATCCGTCATTAGCTTTTGTAAGAAAAAATTCATTTTCCACATTTAAAAATGATTTTAAAGAAAGTATATAGCAAATTATAAAGCAAAATAATTATATATTTATAAAAACTACATTACTTACAATTTATTCGTACGTAAATATGATGGGGAAACGTCTAGACTTTTGCAGCCATCTACTAGAATACTTCACCACAACCCAATCAATTTTCTATCAAACACATAAACACAAATCACTTGGCACACAGAAATGGCGTTTGCAACAACTTAGACAATGATACACTAATGCCTCATGTCAGTTGCACGACCTGTTTAATAACGTCAAAAATGTTTCTGGATGGGAGTCAAGCATGTTAGAGTAGTGGAGGGGATAAATTATTGTCTGTTGGGTATGTTTTTTATTTACTTTTTAGTGCATTTAAGAATGGAAAACATTTTATTCTAAAATTTTGTAACATCAATTTGGCGCCCCCTGGATGCTGCGCCCGGTGACAGATGTCCCCCCTTGCCCCCAACCCCCAGCTACACCACTGCATACGAGTAATGTTCAAAAAGTTTCAAAAAGAGGAATAGTAATTGGGCTTTAAAAAATTGGTATGATGCTGGGAAAATTGCATCGCAAAGGAAGGTGTCAAAAAACAATGTAATTTGTTTTTGAAATTCTTAATAAATACAGTTAAAAAAAGGTGTGTACACTTTTTGAACGTCCCTCCAATAAAGGCCATGGTGGTCCCAGCAACACTTACATCAGGGTGGCCCCGCCTCATTGGGCTTCACTCAAAAAATACAAGGAATGTAAATACTTGAATACATTCTGTAATTCATAAATACTAAACAACAATGCGCAAACAATAAAAACAGAAAATACATAAAATCATGAACAATATTACTATAACAATAATAAAAAGGAGAATAAACACAAACTAGGGAATAAATCCTGGCTGTAACACCACAAATACATACCCTATTTGGTGGATGTTATTGAACTCATTTAGCTTTTGTTGTGATACCATTTAGCTTTGGAATGGTTGTTGCTTTTTGTGCTGCTGTTGCTATGACGTGACAGAAGGTCACTACGAGGCAGTTACCACAAGTCACCCCTGGTGATGTTATCTATGTGATGTAATTTTAATTGGTGTTGTACAGAAGTTAACTGTCTAAGATTGTGTTGTGAATTACTGCCACAACAAAGTATGAAAAATGGAGCAGAGCTCAAAAAAACACCCAAAAAAACAGACCCACCCTTATTACAGATTTTGGCCCCCTTGACTGGCATTATCCGAGGTAGTCTAGCCCCAAACTGAAACATCAGATGTCTTGCCTTCATAGGCCCCAAATGGGGGTAAGGTATTTAAGTATCAAAATAACCAACAAGGAGGGAGGAAAACCATAAAAAAGAACTAAACAAAGTTCCTTGAATATTAAAATATTTATTGAGCAATTTAAAAAAAGACAAAGATAAAAAAAAATGATAAAACCAATAACAATATCTTAAATTAACGAATGGGTGAAAAACAGAAAATTCAAATAAACTAAGAAAATCACAAAACAAAAATCCAAAAAAACTGACTTTTATGTTTGCCGATTGAAAGGGCCAAACTTTCAGAATAATGAAGATAACTGGGAGAAGATATATCACAGATACAAGCCAAAAGTTTGTAACCAAGAATCTGTCCTCTCTTTCAGCAATCCTAAACACTGCACCAAAAATCAAAGTCAATGCCAGACAAGCACTCATAATGAACAATAACACACAATGATCTCTTTAGGTTTATCCACAAACGCGTATGACCAGGAAGTGTACAGTGCTTACCTTTCACCCCGTCGTGCTAATGATGTCAGCACCGTGCACTGCTGATTGTTGTTGCATGGCA
This sequence comes from Erpetoichthys calabaricus, assembly GCF_900747795.2. Lineage (NCBI taxonomy): Eukaryota > Metazoa > Chordata > Cladistia > Polypteriformes > Polypteridae > Erpetoichthys > Erpetoichthys calabaricus. Next base: position 37,712,002 of record NC_041402.2, read on the forward strand.
ACATTGTATAACATTTAATACTCAAAATGATGATGCCCAATCAACCAAGATAATGTATTTTAAAAAAAATAAAAATATATAACTTCTAGCTAATGAAATCTAATCAATATATTGCTAACAAAATTGATTCTACAACCCCCAAAACCTATATTGAAATAGGCTATTTAATTAATAAACTTCACGGAGGGCAGTAAATGATTCAAAATGAACAGAAATCATAAAATGAAAGCAATGCTAAAGCTTCAAAGTAACTGCACCTTTTCCTTAAAAACCAGCTGGGACAAGTACTAGGCATCATAATCAGGTGGCCTCGCCTCCTTTGGCTCAACATACAGGAGACAGGGCAAATAAACTTAAAATAATAGAAAATTGAAAAGAAATCAATAAACAATATAACATATGTTAATCACAGAACAAAAAAACAGAATACATAACACAATACACAAACATCATATTTATAAAGCAAATTAAAGGTTTAAACAAACAAGAATAAACTTGAGCCATTGCAGCAACCCTGGCTGAGACATAACAGATTCTGAATATAAAACAAGACTTTAATGGTTTTGCGATTTGGTATCTGTTTATTTTTTATGCATTCATTGTTAATGTTTTGTAAAATATTACATTAATTTTGATAGATAGATAGATAGATAGATAGATAGATATCTGTCCCCATGTGGAAATTTGGCTTTTTATAGTAGCTCCTGAAAAACCCTGAGGACCCTAAGGTCATCATTGCCTCCACATCTTTCACCCCTTAACTTGGGAAACAGAGACCGATAACATGGGTACCCCTCCTGTCCCAGATCTAGACACAGCTGAACTGTGAAAACTCTAATTAAATGTTTTGCTGAATTTACCTTTGATTGTCCTTCTGATTCTTACCTTTAGCAGCGTATTTGTTTACATTGATTTTTGTCTCACACGTTGGCTTTTTTACTTGTGTATTTGAATCTACCGGTTCTGACCTTATTTATTTTACATGCATAAAATGTCCTTTCACTGTGGTCAGGAGTAAATTAGAACATTGTCAGAGCAGAGACTTTTGGAAGTTTTCCTGATGATTTAGTTGTGTTGTTTCTGAATATTCTGCCTCCTGATTTTGAACTTAGTACACCATTCTTTCCATTCTTTACTTTAATCTGCCAAATTCCATCCAGGAAGAACAATGGACTTGGAACGGGGGACCCAATTTGAACTACAGTAAACAATACCAAAATGTCCATGTCACAAATTACTCTTCAGATTACTTGTGTCGCATGACCTGAAGGTTTAAGGTTGAATAACCCTGAAGTAATTCCAATGAGCCAATGAATAAGCCAGACTGTTAGCCAATGAATGAGGGCAAGACATATTTTCAGTTCAAAGCCCAATTATTTTTGAGTACACCTCACTTTCGTATTCAAGTGTTTCACAGAAATGTCTTATTTAATAATAATATGCTACCAAAAATGCGTATGAGTATATGACTGGATACATGACAACACACAACAAAAAACATGGGGTGAAGTAACAGATGCACAAATGAACATTTTGGGTGGAGTATTCCTTTAAATAATGATAGAATATTCTTCTTTTCACTTCCAACATACCCTATTATCCCTACTTGCAATTATGATTAAAATATGTCAGTTTTTTCCTGAACAAGGACAAGGATTCAAAGGCACACTTTACACCACAGGAACAAGCCCCACAGCCTCCATCCGTTTTTCACATTTTGTCACATTAGGCCTAGCTGAGCTCCTACAGTACAATTTCTTTCCTGCAGAAATCTTACAATGCTGCACGCAGATGGGATGGGCAAGAAGAAATCTGACTACAATATCGGGAATGTTTCAGTAATCTGTAGTGACACTTAGACATGTTTATTACATAGACCAAGGGGCCTTTTTTATTCCCATCAAATCACTTGTGTTGTGTTATTTACCCAGATACTGACAGCTCGGTGAAAGTAGAAGCCTCAAGCAACTTTTCAGCTTCCAAGTCAGACATCTTCCCTATTGCCTTTAATAATGTCTTAATTTTAGGGTTCTTTCATTGTCCCTTTAAAGAACTAATCCTTGCAAGAGCTGCGTGAGTTGCTTTACATAATGTAAATCTGCAAACTCATTTTTATTATTACAGACATGCATCTTGAGTTCCTAGAGAAAATTCGGAAAAGGATTTCATATTTTCAAAATTTTAAAGGATGTCTAGCAGAGTGTGCTTCTAAAATGTGACACAAAATTTAACAGATCAAAACGTATTGACTTGTTCCATTAAACTGCTTTCTGTAATGCAGAGTCACAGGGCTTGGGGCCTGTCCCAGCATCATTCGGTGCAAGGCAGGAACCAACACTTTAGTCCGTCACAGGGTACGCTTATGTAGAAACACAAACTCAGTCACAGCAAGTCAAATTAGGCAATGTAACAACTAGAAAATGGGAAGAAAACCAGAGTACCTGAAGAAAAACCAGTGGAGACACAGAATGCGCAAACTCCACACTGACAGTGACAGGCCCAGCCTCCTGTTATGCTGCCATTACACCGCTACCTGTGTGCTCTTGATTTCCTGATCCTGTGTATAATGAGGGGGTTTACTGTCTAAAGAAGTGGATTATAAACAACAAGATGAGAGGTTCGGCCCAACCCAGCCAACTGCCTTGCTGTATGACCTGAGCAAGTCATCTACCATGCTGGTGCTCCAGTTTTAAAAAGATGAAAATTATTAAATTATTAGTAAGTCATTTCCAGCTAAATGTCACAGCCAAATAGATAAATGAAATGTTAGTGAATAAATAAGGGGAAAAGAAGTGAAATACAATCATGGAATTATGAGTCAGAGGTTTCTGAAGCTTCCTAGCTTCCTGAAGCAACTTAATTTGTTACGAATGCCAGCAGGCATGGCACATTTGGAGTGTAACTGAAAATGCCACTTCATAATGATTCTTGTGGCAAGCTCAGTGACAAATACATTTTCTTTGTCAACTGTGGAACTGGTCACTTGTATACATATTTTTACAGTATATAAAATGTTATAAAATTAACATTTTATATATACTGAGGTGGGCTGGCGCCCTGCCCAGGGTTTATTTCCTGCCTTGCGCCCTATGTTGGCTGGGATTGGCTCCAGCAGACCCCCGTGACCTTGTAGTTAGGATATAGCGGGTTGGATAATGGATGGATGGATGGATTTTATATATATATATATATATATATATATATATATATATATATATATATATATATATATATATATATATATATATATATATATATATATATATATATATATATATATATATATATATATATATGTATATATATATATAGAGAGAGAGAGAGAGAGAGACAAACCCAGACTCTTTGTGACCCTTCGTGTTGACTACACAGGTGCAGCAAGTGGAGGGATTGTCCCGTACGGTAAAATAGCACGCCATTTTAAATTGATTGTTGCTTTGTACCTCCTGCTGCTGAGACTGGCTCTGGTCTCCTACAAATGCTACAGATGGACTAAATAAATAAAGAAGGTTGTGAATGTGTCCTTTGATGGACTGGTACTGCACTCTGCTTTGTACCTGATTATGGTGAGGTAGGCTCTGATTCCTTATGCATAAGTGACTGTGCTTTTGCATGAACTGGTGCTCCTTCTAGAGTCGGTTCCTGCCTTGTACATGAGACTACTGACAGACTATGGATACTCACAACCCTACATCTGAATTGAACATGTGCAGTGAAGGTGTGTATGAAGGACTGAGTGTGCTTCCAGTGCCACCCCTAGTGATCCTAAATTGAAACAAGTAGTTTCAGAAGACAAATAATTGTCGCATATATAACATTGAGTGTGTGGCTGTCACTTAAAAAGAAGAGAGGAAAAGCTATATGATCAAGAATAAGGATTGTCTCAGGAAAAGCCACCAGAATGGTATCCTGGCCCTCTGAATCTCTTAAGCTCCATTTTGTTTACTTGTGCTTTGGGTTTGTGCCTTCCAATGCCACCCTCCTCTTCTTTTATTCAATATCTGCCACTCTTGCCACTGTTCCTTTGAAGGATTTCCTTTTACCCCATATCTGCGTGCTGTCTGCAAACCTTTGCTTTAATTTGGCTGGCATTAAATAAAACTCAGCTGCCTTGGGCTTTTAACTGCTTCATGAAGATATGCATTACAAGATTAGCCATGCTTCAGACATTCATAAACAAAAGCAAAGACGAAGGGAAGCCGAGGTGCCACACTAATATGGTTACCACCGTATTCAGCTTCACAGACCAACCCCAGATTTTCAGCTTAAACCCCCTGAAAGAAGTTGAGAAATTCCCAGCTAACGTGAGCGGGTGCCAACAAAGCCAAGCTGAATAGGCCAATCTAATTTCAGCAAGTGCTTGGAGAGCCAATTTGGCCCAAGTCCATGTGGATCAGACAAATGTCTGGTCTGTTCAGGCTGAAGACACAGTGGTAATTATCTGAGTTGATACAGCAGCAGCAGTAAATGGCCATGCGGTTATAAATATAAACCAAACTAAGATTCCCTCTTGTTCACAAACATGGATTTGGACATGCTGTGGGAGCTAAACATAAGGCTTGCCATTCATTCAAGCAAAACCATGCTCCACAACAACTGGAAACAGATTTTCCTGGTTGTACAACATGCTTAATATTAGCTGAGCTTTAGAAGGTTGTGACTCTACAAGATGACAGATTTGTGGAGATGAAGCTGCAGACAGCTTGTACGGCAGCAGTTGATTCCCCATAAAGTGCTATAAAGAGGGTCCTCAAAGTAAAAAAAGGAGGTTAAGTAACAAAGTCTGTTTTTCTGTTACTGAACCTGCTTAATCCAGTTTAGGTGCAGTGAGCCAGATCTTATCCAGTCCATCAGAAGGCACTCTCATACACACCACTGTGTATAGAGTCACCAATAAATCTATTGCAAATATCATTGAAATGAAAATTCACAGTACCTGGATAAATGTCTGCTCAGACACAGGGAGAACATGCAAAGCCAGGCAGTGACTGGAACTGTGGAAGAAGCAGTGCTAGCCACTGCAGCACCCAACTGCTCATTCAATATTAAAGTAACATAAAATTCTCAAAGCTGCCTAATCCAGTTCAGGGTCATGTAGACCAGAGCCTATCCTAGTAACAATGGATACAATGTGGGAATCTAATGTGAGCAAGGGTGGCAGGCTATTGCAGGGCCAGCTCATTCACATATCCACTTGGCCAATTTGAAATTGACAGTCAACCTAACCAGCACATCACTTGGAAGGGAAGTGGAGGAAAAGTCCTCTTACCTTCAGGTATAGCCACACACTTGGAAAAAGTGCAAAGTTAACACAGCTAATGACTACATACAGGAGTCACATCTAGGATGCTGGATCTGGAAGGCTAAATGCACTAACCCCTGTGGCACCATGTTGCTTTGAACTGAAGGTGCATGGCCTTCCATGTTTTGAAAGACATATTGCAGAATTGGCGCAGTGGGTAGCGCTGCTGCCTCGCAGTTGGGAGACCTAAGGACCTGAGTTCGCTTCCCAGGTCCTCCCTGCGTGGAATTTGTATGTTCTCCCCGTGTCTGCGTGGGTTTCCTCTGGGCGCTCCGGTTTCCTCCCACAGTCCAAAGACATGCAGGTTAGGTGGATTGGCGATTCTAAATTGGCCCTAGTGTGTGCTTGGTGTTTGTGTGTGTCCTGCGGTGGGTTGGTACCCTGCCTGGGATTGGTTCCTGCCTTGTACCCTGTGTTGGCTGGGATTGGCTCCAGCAGACCCCCGTGACCCTGTGTTCGGATTCAGCGGGTTGGAAAATGGATGGATGGATGGATATTGCAAAATTGTTTTTAATGACTGCGGTGGGCTGGTGCCCTGCCCAGGGTTTGTTTTCTGCCTTGCACCCTGTGTTGGCTGGGATTGGCTCCAGCAGATCCCCCGTGACCCTGTGTTAGGATATACCGGGTTGGAAAATGACTGACTGACTGACTGTTTTTAATGATATTATGTGATGGCTGGGACATAGCACAGTGGTTAGCATTGCTGCTTCAAAGTTTACTCAGTATCATCTATGGTTTATGCCTTGTAAGCAGATTAAGAAGATGGATGGATGGATGAAAAAGACCAGGGGCCTCATTTATAAACGGTGTGTATGCACAAAAATGTTGCCTACGTCCGTTTCCACGCTCACATCATGATGTATAAAATCTAAACTTGGTGTAAAGCTACGCGCATTCTCACACCAAGCCAAACCATTCCGCAAGTTTTTGCATCGGTTTTGCAAACAAGTGTCAGATCAGTGCTACTGTTCTTGGGTGGCTTCCCTTGTTTTTTTTTAGATTCATATCCCTGATGCAGCTTTATCAAATACACTGAAATTAACCGCTTATCATTTTTTTAGTTTATTGCATCTGATTGTAATCAACCTGTAACCATATAATGGTGCATGGAATGGTCAAACTATTCCAAATACCATAGCTGCTTTAGCGTTGTTACTCTCAGTGTACCACTTGGAGTATTTTAACTCACTGTATCTGAGCGTGGGATCACAGCTGTACAGCAGCTGATTGGAAAGCTCTATGGCAGATTGTGTCAAGAGCGGGGAGAAATATTGGTATACAGCACTGCCTCAGCCATGCTCACAGTCTATTTGAACTCTCCCATTCAGCAAACACTTCAGAACCTTTCCTGTAGGGACCTCGCAGTTCAGAAACAGTTTCATCCCAAGTGCTCTAAATGCACTCAATCAGTCCATCAAGTGCTCCTGGTAGAACTTTGTCATAGCCCCTTCCAAAGTCACATAATTAAAGTCACCACATACTATAATTGCATGGTCGGAGTGAGTCATCATTAAAGTGCTGGTTACAGAATTAATCAATTCCATTGCTAGGTCCCCAATTGCAGAGGGAGAAATATAAATATTACTAAAGATGATGTAATTTATCTCCCTGGGCAAAATAACAGACAAACTCCAACAGCAGGAATTTGTCACAAACTGTACTTTTCACTGTAATCTGCTCCCTTTTACACCATTCCTCATTCACATAGATCAGGGGTCACCAACTCCGGTCCTGGAGCTCCACCGTGGCTGTAGGTTTTCATTCTAACCCTTTTTTTAATGAGTGCCCTGTTTGTGCTGCTAATTAACTTTTTGTGATTTCACTTAAATTGAATTGCTTTTTTAAGATATCTTCATCGTTTCTCTGAATTGCTTCATTTCTTTCCTTAAATGGCACCCAAACAGAAATGAAATGTGAAGTGAGGGAGCCAAGAGAAGACCAACTAAGTCAGGGCCTCAAACTCCAACCAATTTCAATCCAACCAGTTGCTTGATTAGGCGTCAAGTCTTGTTGTTAATTAAACCCGTTCTTTAATGCCATGGCTTGTTGCTGCTCTCGTGATGCATTAGCAGACATTTCTGAAATTGTTGAGTTTCTCTAAGAGATCAGTTAAAATGTTTTGGGGACCGTGCAGACCAACATTCCTGAGACCTTCACCATTCTTTATTTTCAGATATTGTATGATGGACACCAGTTGTTTTGGCTCATTTTGTATCTTATTATTATTTGGCTGCTAATTAAGGAAAAAGAAACAATGAAGGGGTCTGAATCTTCAAGAGAAAATCACTTACAATGAGATCAAAAGAAGTTAATTAGCAGCAAAAACGAGTCACTCATTAAGAAAAGGGTCAGAATGAAAACCTGCAGCCACGGTGGTCCTCCAGGCCCGGAGTTGGCCACCCCGGACATAGATGACCAGTCGTGTCTTTTTTCCACACTGCACTGGGTCTCTGTCTGCTTGAATAAGAAGAAATCTGTCCTGCATTAAAACAATGACAGGTATATCAGGTTTAAAGCACAAAATGCCACAGTACTTGTATGCTCTATGGTCCGCCATAAGCAGTTCATCCATCTTATTTGACAGTGATTGAATATTTCCCATTACAATAGAAGGTAGACCAGTTCTAAAACCTTTTCATTTTGCTTTTATTCTAATGCCGGTCAAACAGCTGCTGTAGTAAAGTGTAACTGAGCTGCTTATGCGCTCGCGATCACAGTGCAAGTAGCCGATTACAGGAGTATTTAATACACCAATCTTTTATTTTCTCATTGTCTCTTACTGTTTCATGTGTTGTAGTCATAAGGCAGCCTTCGAGTCCTGTTTGTGACTCCATCCAAGTTCATAGCCCATTTGTAATGCAGCCAAGACAAGTCGAAGCCTGGGTTTGCATGCATTGCAGTTCGTCAATAATTTTGAAATCCTTTCAAAATCTAGTGGCTACTATCAGTGACAAGCCAGAAGCCGTATCAGTTCTAATTTTAAATACTAGTAACTAGTAAATAATTTAAGAAGAAAAAGGAAAAACAGTGTTTTTCTTGCCCTGCCATTATGTATGCCTCACTTGTTTTGATCTCCTGTGTGTGAACTGAACACTAGCTGAGAAGATGCTTCACAACGCCACATTCTTTGCATTGTGTCTGCGTTTGAGTTATTATTCTTTTGTGGCAAAATTAGTCAAAATGATTTTTTTTATGCAATTGCCATGATCACCTAGTAGTTAGTGTCAAGTACTTGACTGGTCTTGGGTTCACACCCTGGCTTGCATAATCCAGTTTTCCACCCACATCCAAAACATGACAGCATTAGGTAATTTGGCAACTCAAAAATGGCCATGTGTGCGTAAGTGTGCCCAGTGATGGACTGATGCCCTATCCATTTCTATAAAACAAATCGATGGATCATTCTTCCATCCATCCATTTTCCAACCCGCTGAATCCGAACACAGGGTCACGGGGGTCTGCTGGAGCCAATCCCAGCCAACACAGGGCACAAGGCAGGAACCAATTCCGGGCAGGGTGCCAACCCATGGATCATTCTTTCTCAATAAAAAGAGTGTTGCCAGAGCCTCTTGTGGTAAAAGGAGCTAGTAACCTGATTTTACTCCTTGTTTCCTGTTTTCGGATTAGACCACCCAACCCCCTTGTTGTAGTCTCCTAAATACCTGGACAGAAGCTGTCTGCTCTCACACAGCATTTGCCAGTTTTTAAGCCACATTTCGACCAGCTGCAATTTAGCATGTCAATCCAACAGAGGCTTTTATTAATTATATGGGCTGAGGCCTAGAGGTCAGTATGCGCGTGGGTCCCTCTGGTGTTCAGCATGCAGGATCAAACATCTCCGAGTAGGGCTAGTGCCAGTAATATCAGGCCCTTTCTTAAACAGATAATTGGTCTTATTGATGTATAAAAGATATCCCACTGAGCAAAGTGAAATGTCATTAGGAGGAAAGGAAGGATTGCTCATGAGTTCTCTATGAATAAATAAGATTAATAAGACATCCCCTGGAGTGTGATAATGCATCTACTTTTTTCTAACTCCTTCTGCTGCATGCATTATTTGAAATCACCAGTGAAATTATGAAAAGAGAACAGTGGTGAAACGACAGACATGATTTTTTTTTGTTTGTTTTCAAAGAATTTAACTTCATAATTTCTGCACTTATCCATTTGTGCAGAAAGCTATATGTCCAGTAAGAGACCCTCCACAAAACATCCCATTGCTGCAGATATGAATGATCATAGGTGAATTAATTTGTTTTTTTGAAGCTGCTTATTCCAGCAGAGGTGTTTAACAGCACTCTAACCGTAGACTGGGTGCCAGTTCATTGCAGGGCAGTCAAGAGAACACCCAGCTCCACAGAAAAAGGATGAGTTTGGTCTCATATTGTTATGATTAATGCAGGTTGGAAAGCCTTTCCATAAGGCCACGAGAGATGTGTAATAAAATCATAAGTTGTCCATTCCACATAATCAGAAAGGATTACGGCCAATAAGGACTCACCTGAGAACAGAACCGTAGCATTAGGGTCCAGTAGTTCAGAGCAGCAGTTCCCAAGATGTAGATATTGCACACTACAAAAAACATCTTTTTGAAAGACTACTATTTTTGTCCAAAGTCACAGTCACATGCTGCTGTAATTTATTTACATTTTTACACATTTCTCATTATAGTACTGGCTTTCAATTCTCTAATCTAGTTTTCTTCCTTACTTTGTTTCTTTTAAAAACTAATAGCAAAAGAATGAACCCCCATATATTGCTTACATACAGTAATAAAAGCTTCAGGTTAGAGCAAGTGGCATTTTCATCTTTAACTACAAAAATATTCTCCAAAGAGGAAATCAGGCTAAGCATAAACAGTACATATCTAACACAGGGATGGCACTTTAAATAATGCCAGTGAAGGCAAAGCATATTTTTTCACCCACTTTCATTTGCTCTCTCACCCGATATATACATACATATAACACAACAGGTAACAGTCCTGGGTTCAAATCAGAAAACATCTCTGTCACAGACTTCTTCCCCAGTACAACATAACTTTCCTTCTTTTCCTTGTCTTTTTCCTTTACCCAATCCTCTGCATCGTACTGCACAGCTACTTCATCATTTTACTGTATTTTAATTAAATGAAATTATTATGTATTTACTCTACTTATAACAAAGAAAACTACAGCGCATACCAAAGAAAACGCGCTTGCATGAATTACAGTACGTATAGCGATAACAATGGTATTTTACATTCTAGCACCGCGGGAGACATAACAGTACAGTACTGTACAGTATATGGGTTTACCTTTACATTCTGTTTTTAGGTAATGTATTAAGGTAATGTTTTAGGTAATGTATTAATGTATTAAGCTGAGTTTGCAACAAAATTAAAGTGCTTTGGGGGCATACTGTATTTAGTGTTGAAACTATAAAAATAGGCATTTAAAAGGCATTTTTTAACCACATCCAAAAGTTTTCAGTTTTTCACAATTTCAAATTTTGGGGGTGTACTGTATATATATATATATGTTAAGTTTCTTAGGCTACACACTTTTATTGAAATTTAAATTTAAAGATGAATCATGTGAGACGTTTTTAAACATTTTTTGCACGTCTTATAATCAATGATATTTTAGCAAAAATAATAATAATAATAATAAACAAGAATGTTCAGTTTCTCAGTCAAGTAAAAAAACTGAAAATTCAATAATGGCTGTTATTTGCCTAAGCCATGGAATTGTACTCCATTTATATGCCCTTGCAGGCCATGTTATTTGTTTAATCAGACTGTCTTCATTTATTCTTATGACTTAGCTGAAGACCAGATATTTTGGAAGCCTTTCACACAGGAATTTAGAAAGAGAGAGGAGAGTTTGGGAGCATGCGCTGATAGCACATTGCCACACCTACCACACGTCGAACCACCTGGATTGGGACGCGAGTGCACTGGGTGACACTTCAGCACCACACTGGAACAGTGTAAGCTTTTTTTACCATGGCTAGAGCGCCAATCCTGCCATCAACCCCCACATTTTCTCTGTAAGTTGGATGACTTGCTTGCAGGGCTGGATGGAGATTAACGTCTTACCCAGGACAAAGCAATTGCAAGTTAAAGGCCCCAATGGAGTAGAGTCACTTCTGGCTTTTACGGGATTCAAAACAGCAACCTTCCGATTCCCGGGGCATATTCCTAGCCTCAGAGCCAGCACTCCACCCTCAGATTTAGAAAGATCAAAAATAATTAAACAACTTTTATCTACAACAGTATATATATCTTTGTGTTCATTACATGAATTAGGCACACTTTAAAATCTTAACATGGTCTTAAATTAGTAACCTCATTTTTTTCTTTGTTCCAAGAGTAAACCTTTCCCCCCTTTGACAAAATGAAGCACCAGCGTTGCATAATTGAGAGTAAACCACATGGCATCTCATAATGTCTATATGAAAGACTAATCCCCGTGTAAAGTATATTGAAGAGCAGCTGCTTAAATAATAATTACAAATACTTGTTGACTCAGTTGTTACACTATAATTAACTTATCCCAATTCCAGTGATCAAGAAGTACAAATAAAGCCATAGCTTGTTTGTTTAATCACAAAAAAGCTGAAATAACAAATGCTAACCACATGGTGCCACACAAACCGCAAGTGGAATAATACTTTCCAAGTTACTGAGTGTTCATTTTTCAGATACTCATTTAAGGATATTATGCATATAAAACACACCTGGACACAACTCACGTCATGAGGACTACAAACTGTGTAGTGATAAAATTGTGCAAGTTTTAAAGTAAAATCAAATATCATGAAAGGAGAGCCCTCCCTTAAATAATGCAGAATGTGACCTGAATGCCAACCATGGCTAAGGACAATTTTTGTAGCAGAGGTTCTACTTGTGCTGTCCATCTACAGTCATCATTTTTTGTTAAGGCAGTGGGGAGCACAGCACACACAGAACACTCCAGGAAACACCTTGAGGTTGCAGAATAAGCATAGGGATACACAGTACAGAAAACAGGAGTCTTATTCTTTAGGCCAATGTATTGATTTATCAGTAAATATCTTACATCACTTAAAGAACTTACCTCACATAGGGATTTTACAGAAACTATCTAAAGTCCAAAAGCTCCTTGGGCCACAACATAGTATGTACACTGCTGATAATTTCTAATATGAGCGCCATCCACCCATTTTCTAAATCTGCTTATCCAGCCCAAGGGTCACAGGGGAAGCTGGAGCCTGTCCCAATAAGCATGAGGTGCAAGGTAAGAACAATCCATGGACAGGGTAGTAGCCCATTGCATGGTGAACACACACACACACACACCAGCCGTCAAATTAACATCGCCAATCCACCTAACCCAACTGTGTTTGGACTGTGGGGGAAAAACCGGAGCACCAGGAGGAAAGCAGTCAGACACGGGCAAAACTTGCATAACATTTAACCCTTTATAGATGAGAAGAATAAATGTGTAGCTAAGTATCTGACAATGCACTAATACAGCCTCCAAGTGACTCTTTTCATTGCATTTAAAGAGCATAGAAGTTGTTTCATTTTCTATATTAATTTTGGGTATTATAGAACATATACAATTTCTTTAACAAAAGATGAGACTATGTTTGCATATAAGATGACAATAACTAGTTAGATACTTTTAGATAGAACAGGGACATGTGTCTATAGCCATTAAGAACTGAGAAAAATGGCTCCAAGCAAATGTTGATTATACATGCATGTCACTCCATTTCCAAACACTTTAATTCCAATCCTGAGTCATAGGGGTCTGGAGCCAATCCATGCAGCATTGGGCACAAGACAGGAAACAGTTCTGAATAAGATGCCAGGCAATCATAGGGCATACTCATGCAGTCAGCCTTACCCAATAATACAGGGCAATTTTAGGGTCACCAAGTACTCTTCATCTTTGGTTCTGTGGCTAAGGATCTGTGCCACACTGGTAACGTGAAGGATGCCAGTTCAAATCCCATGACTGCCAGAAGGGATCCTACTCTTTTCGGCCCTTGAGCAAAGCCCTTAACCTGAAAACTGCACTGGGGTGATGTAAAATGACTGACCCTGTGCTCTGTCTCATGCAAAAAGATACTTTTTACTCCGGGATTAGTGAAGTATATTAAATTTAAAAAATTACCAAAAAAATAGACAAAGATGCATATTTTAACTCATAACCCAGAAGGTGTGAGGTTATAGTTCAAAGCACCAGGCCACTTATTTGACATACAGTAAATCTCATTTCAACTATTTCTGTCTTCTCACAAACAAGCGTGAAGCAGCACAAAAATGATATGGAGACAAATGTGAAGTTAAATCAGGATAAAGCTCCTATATATTAATTTCTTTTGAAGAACATTAGAAAAGTTGAGATGAGAACAGACCATTCAGCCCAACAAGCGTGTGCATTCCCATTAATCCAGAATGTTCAAAATAACATTGAGGCAGGATCTGAAGGTATCTAAAGTCCTGCTCTCCACCACACCATTTGGTAATTTATTCCATGTGTCTCTGTTTTTTTTTTGTGTGAAGAAAAGATTTATAACATTTCTGTCCAATCTGCCCTTAACAAACTTGTCCCCATATTCTTGTTGCAGAATGTATTTTAAATTAACAAAGGTATTTGCTATACTAATTCCCATCATAATCTTAAACACTTTTAAAAATTTTAAACACAGTAAGTATTGGTCAGCATTGGGTCCTGGTCATTTAGAAACTGTGTTATGTCCGTTTTCCACAAAAACATGAGATTACAATTTTTTCTCAGCCATCACTACAAACGACATTGGTTAAGTAACATAACAAATCACTTTTGGGGTGGAGTATTCCTTTATCTTGGGGGTCGAGGCCACACTTTACACTTAATCTTTGCACATTTTGCATAAGGCGTTAGTGGCTTTGGGGCCATCCCTGTTTATGCATATAAACAAGCTTCTAGTGTCTTTATACTAGTGAGGTTGGCATCACTAGTGATGATGGCGGAAATGATACTGCGACTTCATAAGTAATCAGCAGGACACAGGCCAGTTAAGATTATAGTACCTAAAACATAAGGAAATGATGTGGAAAACATTTTATCATGCAGCAAGTAAGAAGAGAAACTGAGAGAAACACAAGAAATTAAAAGCCTCGTGCTAGCAGTGCTTCCCAAACTCGGCCCTGGCGACCCACTGTGGCTGTGGGTTTTTGTTCCAACCAGCTTCTGTTTTTTAAATTGGACCCCTGGGCTAATTAAGTGAACTGTTATATATATACAGTATATATATATTGTGAAGGACAGCCGCGTCCCATGCCCAGCAGGGATGCCCCTGCTGCATCTGTTCCGGGTAAGCCACCATGGGCAGCTCAATACCTCCCCCAGGAGGCTTGGTGGCAGCCTCCCTGGTGGACGATGATTCCCCAACCTGGCGCAGGGCTCCATGGAAGATGGAGTCCTCCACAGCCTGGTTGGGGGCTCGGATGGCCGCTAGGGGGAGCTGCATGACGTCTGCAGCCCAGCCGGTCGACTCGTCAGCCCCACCCGGAAATTTAATTAGGACCAGGTAATCAAGCACCTGGAACGCTTCCGGGTGGGGTATAAAAAGGGTCAGCCACCACCACTCGAGAGAGCCAGAGTCGGGAGGAGGAGGACGACTAAGCCTGAGGAGGAGTGGTGGTAAAGGGAAAAGAGAGAGAAGAGAGAGAGAGAGAGAGAGAGAGAGAGAGAGAGAGAGAGAGAGAGAGAGAGAGAGAGAGAGAGAGAGAGAGATTGTGAGTGTGAGTGTTTGTTGTATTGTATTTAAGTGCTTTTGGGACTGTGTTGGGCCTGTGGGACATGGGGAAGGCGTGCCCCACAGCTAAAGAAGAAATAAAAGACTGTTTATAAGTACGTGCCTCTGCCTGAGTCTGTGCCGGGTCGGGCGCTATATAGCGCCTTTCACAATATATATATATATATATATATATATATATATATATATATATATATATATATATATATATATATATATATATTATTAAAATGGGCAGTTATATGGGAATTATATATTTTTTTCTTTTAACAATATTTTCATCTTGATTTTCATCCTACTTTTCTAGATGTTCTAATTGTTTAATTAATCCATTATTTACTAATTAGTGGGTCGGACACTAAAGTAGCTGCAGCCTCTGATTATTCAGTGTTGTTTGCCTGGGTGTCTGCTCTACTCGTTTTTAATTGTCATTAATAAAAAACAACAAAGAGGGGAAAACTCCACAGAGAAAGAGAGTTAAGTATTTAAATCGATAGCAAAAGCAGAAATATTTCTAAATGTCTTATAAATGTAAAAATCATGCTGCTGTGCTTTTCTGAATGTAGAATAAGAGAAAAAAAAATACTAGCTAATTAAATAAGATTGTTTTCAGTTGTTGTCACTCATTATGAATCTGGTTGGAATAAAAACCTGCAGCCACAGTGGGTGCCCAAGACTGAGTTTGTGCAGCACTGTGCTAGAAACAGGTGACAATTTCTTTACGTTCTTCTTCTTTTCGTCATCGTCTTCTGACTGCTCCCATTAGGGGTTGCACAGCGAATCGTCTGTTTCCATATCTTCCTGCTCTGTCACACCCATCACCTTCATGTCCTCTCTCACCACATCCGTAAACCTCATTTTAGGCCTTTCTTTCTTCCTCTTGCCTGGCACCTCTATCCTTAGCCCATTGCCAGGTCTAAAACTATTACACAGTTAACTATTGCAGACTAGATAGGGTGTTTCTGAGCGGTCTCTGAACTCAACAAAACTCCAAGGAGTTGGTTAGACAAAGGTGTTTTATTGAATAATAAATACAAAGATGATAAAATAGGGGAGCACTCAAAGTAGGAAACAATACATGTGCTGGCCTTGTCAGCCACTTCTAATGCGTACTTTGCCTCCAACACTTTCTTTTTATTCTCCCTGGCTTTTCTTCTTCCTGTCTGTCCTTCCTACTCCATGTCTGATAGCCCTCTGGATGTCCTAACCCATCAAAATTTTCGAGGTCCATCTTGGTCCCAATAGAACAACTTCTGGGTTGACCAAAAATCCAAGCCAGAGTCTCCTCTGTTTATTCCTGGTATCTTTGCAATCCCTAACATAGAACTGATCTTAAAATTCTAGAACACTATTGTAGCCCTTCTGCAATGGAAGGAGGTGCATCTTACCACTAGAAGCTTGACCTGTGCAGACTGCAATATATCGCCATCCCAGACTTTACAAAGCCCTCATCCACACTGTACATTTGACACATGTGGGATGGAGATGAAATGTTTGCACATTTTAGGCTGTCACGGGTTTCCACACTTCCATATCTGCTAATCTTTGTAGTAATCAAGTCAAGTCTATGAGTCTGTGAGCACTGATTTATCTTTAACTTAATTGTCTTACATTCTAAACTTGGACCTATGTGCTGTCTTACATGATTTAGATTTTAAGGTGCCCTCCTACAAGATTGTATATTTTTTTCAGTAGCTTCTGGTTGGATAAGCAGTCTCTTCAGTGATTTTTCAAGCTCTGTGTGCATTTGCCCACTGTGTTGCTTGTTAAGGCCAGCTTGACACAATCCCACAACCACTCTAGAGAATCTGAACTGTCACTTGCCCTGAAGTCTTTTGTCAGGTGCACTAGAAAGCACTGAGCATCTGCTGTACAATAAATATTTATATCTAAGAAAACACAGTATCTGTCTCTCTGGTCCCCTAGGAGTGGAGTTGGGAGCCACTGAGGTGCTGGAAATATCTGTCCAAGAATAAACATGATAAAGATGGAGATACAAGAAAAAGCTAAAATCCTTAAAGGAGAAAAGTTCCGTGTGATCATTATCTTGTCAGATGGAAGGCCTGCCAGAGTCAGGGAAGAATAGTAAGCAGGAGTTATGGCCTCAATGGAAGGCAGTAGTAGGTCAGACTAATTGCACTTACACTGTTTTAAACAGTGGTTGGTTTATGGAAGACAAACAACTAATGTGAGCGACTAGTATTAGTGTGTGGATGAGAGTAACAAACGCATGAGCAGATTGTATCACCATAGACCCACAAAATAACTTAAAGTCTAGCTGGTTCCAAATACCTTGCCATCCTTACTTGGACTGATCAGTTTGTTATCAAATCAAAGAATTTTGGCTACAAACACTTCAGATATTCTTCATATTTCATTTATTTTGAGTATTGTGATCTATCATTTATAAATACTAGGTATACTATATGAACAAAGGTTTCTGGACACCTAACCATCACACCTATATGAGCTTGTTGGAGATCCAATTCCAAAGCTAATAATTAATATTAATGATTGCATTTACATAGAGCTTTTCTCGTTACTCAAATTGCTTTACATCGAGAGCAAACAGCCACTTCAACCACCCCACCAATGTGTAGCACTCATCTGGATGATGCAACAGCAGATATTATTGCACCAGTATGCTCACTATGAATTAGCTGTAAGTTGGTGAAGGGGTGAGAGAGATGGCTAATTAAAGACAGGGAATGATTAGGGGACCAGAATGAACAAGGCTATGGTGGGCAATTTAGCCAGGACATTGGGATAAACCCCTACTCTTTTTTTTTACAAAAGATGCCCAGGGATCTTCAATCACCACAGAGAGTCAGGACTTCACTTTTATGATTAATCAGAAGGATAGCACCATTTTCATAGCACAGTGTCTTCAACACTGCACTGGGGCATTGGAACCCCACACAGACAACAGGGTAAACTCCATGCTGGCCTCGACAGCATCTCTTTAATCAACATTTAACCTTTTCCTGGATAATCTCCCATCCAAGTACTTGCCAAGCCCAAAATGTGCTTAGCTTCAGGTGGATTATCTGTTCTGAAGGGGCAGGTGGTGTTGGCATTATTATGAAGTTCGATAGGGTTTAAGTCCATCCAGGCCACTTGAGTCCCTCTATGTCTTTTGGGCTTGGCTTTGTGTACATAGGCAAATTCATACTGGAACAGAAAAGGTCCTTTCCCAAACTGTTGCCACCAAGTTGGAAGCACACAGTTGTCTAAATGTCTTTGTATGCAGTGGCATTAACTGTACTTTTCACTGGAACCCAGGTGCTGAGTCCAATCCTTGAAAAGCAACTCAAGACCATTGCTTCTCCTCCACCAAACTTTACAGAGAGCACTAAGCAATCGAAAGGGTGGTGTTCTCCTGGCATCTGCCAAAACTAGACTTGTCCATCAGAGTGCCAGTTAGTTAAGTGTGATTCATCTGTCTTCTCTAACTGCTCCACAGTCCAACGGTGGGGTGCTTTACACCACTCTAGCAGACTCTTGTCATTACACATAGTGATCTTAGGCTTGTGTGCTGCTGTTCAGCCATAGAATCCCATTTCATGAAGCTTGCAATGCAAAGTTGTTGTGCTGATGTTTCCTCTAGAGACAGTTTGGAACTTTGTTGTGAGTACTGTTACAGGTGAAAGGCAATTTTTATGTACCATGCTTTTCAGCACCTGGTGGACCCGCTCCGTGGGTTTGTGTGGTCTACCCCTCATATTCATATACTGACTTGTGGAAAATGTAGGAGCTTATGACAGTGCCATGTCTAAAGTCACTGAGCTTCAGTACAACCCTTCTACTGCCAAAGTTTGTCAACAGAGATTGCATGGCCATTTGCTTTATTGTATGCACTTGTTAGCAATGAAACAACTGAACTCAATAATTTGAAGGGGTGTCCACATACTTGTGGCCATATAGTGTCCATTCATACCTCACTTTGTTTAAACAAGTGATGCCTTCAGGGTACGTTGAAACCCCAGAATATACTATACCTGTACTCTCAACAATGTCAACTTATCCTAATATGTCTTCTTATGTATAAACATCTACGTGTGGAAGTGTGTGTGTATGTGTCTGTCTGTCCGGCCCAGAAGTGAGAGGTGGAATCAGGGTAAGGGTTCCACCTCCGAGGAAACAGAAAACTCGCTTAGCCACTAATAACACAACCGTAGCGAGCACGTCTGCAAAACGAAACCTCCAAAGAAAGACAAAGTCGTTTAGCCGCTAAATTCGACAAACTGGTATCCCTTTTACTTTTCCTCCCACCGCTAATGCACAAGCGATGCGAGCGCATCGGCAACACAAATCCTCCTAGGAGACAGAGATGCCCAGAGTAGTTCCATTCAATTACCTGACATTTCATTTTTTGTTCTGACGATTTCAATAGTCTGTGGGACCCTGGGCTTTTAACAGCACAGGTTTACACAGCTAGTTTGAATATAAGGATCTGTTTAGTTAAGTTTCACCTGTGTAGCAGTAGAGGTATTGATCCACCTCTTGAACCCTCAGGTACCACTCCAAACACCAGGTAAAAGCACAAGACTTCTTTATTTTACAATGATCACGTGCACAAAGCACCCTCCACTCCACACTACTCATACAACTATTACAATTCTCTCAATACTCACTCCTCCTCTCCCAGACACTTAGCCACCCTACCTCCCAGCTCAGCTCAGCGTACTGGGCTTTCCCAGAGTCCTTTATACCCCCTGACCCGGAGGTGTTCCTGTTCCATTACCCACAAGTCCTTATTCCTTCCGGGTCAGGGTTGAAGTCCTTTTCTTCAACCTGGAAGTACGTCATCTCTCCTGTTCACGTGACCAGGACGTACTTCCAGGTTATAGGGCATGTAAGAGTCCACGAGCCTCCCTACAGCGACACCCGGTGGACCCCAGGGTATCCAGCAGGGCTGTGTGTAGAAACTACAAAGTCCATGAGGCCCTGCTGGAATTCGGGGCACGTCCACGCTGTCAGGAGAGCTCCACCTAGCGGCCTGGGGGTGAGGGCCGGAATATGAAGCCAGCCGTCCATCACACCTGTAAACTCAGAACATTACAATCATGCAAGGTACTGTAGAACAAAATAAAAGTGAAACTGACAAGGAGTGGCTTGGACTCTTTGTGATGTTGGTCATTTATTCATTCATTCATGATAAACTGAACACGTTGTGCTCTGTTAATATTCACCAGACTGGATGACAGTTTATTTCAAAACAACTAGTGATGACTAAAACAGCTGTTTAGTTTGATGTACAATTTTTAGAAACTGACCCTAAAATTGTTTTTACTTTTTCACAATTGTCAGTTACGAACCTCACTAAATTAAAGTTTGGGAGGTTTTAAAACAAAGGAATTTTACTCCTCAAGGTTTATTCTGCAACTGAAGCTGCTGTTTGTATCAAGGCAGTAAGGCCTTATCAGAAGTCATATTCCAAGATACAGCACATACAATACAATCACAAGTTAAAATGGTCCATTCCAAGTTAAGGGTCCTGGGTGTATTTTGTACCTTCTTCCTATATCTCTCTATTTTTTTTCAGCTATTTTGTTTTTTCCCACATAGCAAAAAGTCGTGCAAATTCAGTTAACTAGGAAAGCTAAACTGAGTGAGTGTTTAGTACGCTCTGCCATGCACTCTCATACTGCTCTGAACTGCTTTCTGATGCTGTTGGGCTACGGTTCCACCTTCCTTGTTCACAAATTTGTATTAAACATATTCAGAGAACTGGTATATGAAAGAATACATTAATTCACTATGAAGGATCAAAATACTTTCTAACATGACTAATATATATTAGCTGTGAAAACTAACAACCATTACACTATAATAAGCCAAAAGCTCCTTCAGCCTTATCTGAAATAACCTTCATCAGAATACCATCACAAAGAGCTGGAGTTGATACTGGTGGAAAAACTGCAGTTAGAAATAAATCCTGAGTGAGACATCAACCCACCACACTACACATGAGTGACCAGAATGGAACAATTTTCCTTTTCCCATTCAATTTACTATTTGCTCATTGAAGTTTAATTTTATGCCATGCTTTTGCTGGTGTCATAGGCTAGCTATGGTTGCTGTACCCACTGCTTTTGGGTGATGTACAGCTTTCTTATAAAACAGAAAGCTCTATGTTTAGTCTAGAAGAATTTATCACTAATAAATGTAAACTATAAAAGAAAAATAATCTGTAAATAAAGAATATTTGAGCTCACCGTTATAAATATCATCAAAGATGGATATGCTTTATTACAAGCTTGAAGGTGCCTGCTATGTGCACTGGCTAGTTCAGCATGACAAAACTGCATAATATAACCTACAACGATTTTAAGTAAGTTTAATTTTCTAGCATGCTTTTTCTGGTGTCACAGAATAGCTAAGGTTACTGTACCCATCCCTTTTTGGTGAGGTATAACTGATGAATGGGCAGAGAGAAAACACTACGTTTATTTTAGAATAAAATCACAATTCATGTCCACTATCAGAGCAATACTGTGTAAATAAAGAATAGTCAATATATTATTATGAACATCGTCATATACGGATGTCTTTCATCACATCAGGCTTGTACTAGTCAGCTCAACATGGCAAGACTGGATAATTTAGCAAGCAATGATTTTAAGTAAGTTAGATTCATTTGTATAACAAGGTTAAGAAGCACATCAGTTTGTACCAATCAGCATACAGATAAATAGTATAATCTATAGCACACCTATATCTTTAAATATTTAAAGGTCCCAAACTAGTTAAACAGATTTAAAGCTGACACATTTATATCTATAGATGAACTTTTTATATATAAATTACTATTGAGAGCAAAATAAAAAATATTCAATGTCATTATCTCATTGTTCCCTTGGTAATTTGATGGGTACAAAGGGTACAGAATGCCTTAATTAAACAGGCTGTCACAGTCAGAAGCACTTTGGAAACTTATATACAAAAGTTTTTCCCCCGACATCCACACACTTTCCACCAATTCATATTTGAAGTTGGTCCTGAAAACTATCTTTGAGCATCTCCTGAATTATTCTGTATTATTGTTTGCGATGATGGTCTTGCTATTTCAATGATTATTTACTTTCATTGTTCTTTCTGTCACATGTGTTGTCAGTCATGAATCACATTGCCAGTCACCTGCCTTGCTGGTGTTTTGATGTGTAATGTCATCTTGTTGCTGTTATGAACGATGGCATTTCATTAGTGCATTGATTTCTGGTTAATGATTTTTGGAGCACTTATAGTGTTTTGCATTAGCAGTTTCTTCTTCTTTCCTAGTTATTTGATCCCTGTCGGACTTGCATCTGCTTTTTTATTTTTTCCTCCAAGAAGCTGTTTCATTTTCTAATTCCTAATAAATTAGCAAAAACGTTTTTTGGACTTGCCCATAGTCAACTTGGCACAATATAATGTACAGTATCTATCATACTGGCCATCCAAAAAAGAGCAGACTTTCCATGTCAATAGTGTTTGCTGATGGTGTGCCTTGTACTGTTCCACTTACTGATTCATCATGTAACCCTGACCGGCATCCCAAAAACGTTCCGAGTTGTATTGTTATCCGTCCATCCATCCATTTTCCAACCCACTGAATCCGAACACAAGGTCACGGGGGTCTGCTGGAGCCAATCCCAGCCAACACAGGGCACAAGACAGGAACCAATCCCGGGCAGGGTGCCAACCCACCGCAGGACACACACAAACACACCAAGCACACACTAGGGCCAATTTAAAATCGCCAATCCACCTAATCTGCATGTCTTTGGACTGTGGGAGGAAACCGGAGTGCCCGGAGGAAACCCATGCAGACACGAGGAGAACATGCAAACTTCACGCAGGGAGGACCCGGGAAGCAAACCTGGGTCTCCTTACTGCCAGGCAGCAGCGCTACCACTGCGCCACCGTGCCGCCAGTTGTATTTTTAAGATTATCATATTACATTATCAACAAAAATGTTTTCTTCAGTAATATGGAGAACATAGGAATTTCCTGAACCCCGAAGAGGAGCCCCTTTGTACTGGTTACAGAAGAAGACTATAGCTTGGAACTAAACAAATGATTTAGATTAGATTAGATTAGATAGATACTTTATTAATCCCAAGGGGAAATTCACATACTCCAGCAGCAGCATACTGATAAAGAACAATATTAAATTAAAGTGTGATAACAATGCCGTTAACAATGCAGGTATACAGACAGACAATGACTTTGTATAATTTTAACATTTACCCCCCTGGTGGAATTGAAGAGTCGCATAGTGTGGGGGAGAAATGATCTCCTCAGTCTGTCAGTGGAGCAGGACATTGACAGCAATCTGTCGCTGAAGCTGCTCCTCTGTCTGGAGATGATACTGTTTAGGGGATGCAGTGGATTCTCCATTATTGACAGGAGCCTGCTCAGTGCCTGTCGCTCTGCCACGGATGTCAAACTGTCCAGCTCCGTGCCTACAATAGAGCCTGCCTTCCTCACCAGTTTGTCCAGGCGTGAGGCGTCCCTTCTTCTTTATGCTGATTCCCTAGCACACCACTGCGTAGAAGAGAGCACTCACCACAACCACCTGATAGAACAACTGCAGCATCTTATTGCAGATGTTGAAGGACGCCTGCCTTCTAAGGAAGTATAGTCGGCTCTGTCCTTTCTTACACAGAGCATCAGTATTGGCAGTCCAGTCCAATTTATCATCCAGCTGCACTCCCAGGTATTTATAGGTCTGCACCCTCTGCACACAGTTACCTCTGATGATCACGGGGTCCATGAGGGGCCTGGTCCTCCTAAAATCCACCACCAGCTCCTTGGTTTTGCTGGTGTTCAGTTGTAGGTGGTTTGAGTCTCACCATTTAACAAAGTCCTTGATTAAGTTCCTATACTCCTCTTCCTGCCCATTCCTGATGCAGCCCACGATAGCAGTGTCGTCAGCGAACTTTTGCACGTGGAATGACTCCGAGTTGTATTGGAAATCCGATGTATATAGGCTGAACAGGACCAGAGAAAGTACAGTCCCCTGCGGCGCTCCTGTGTTGCTGACCACAATGTCAGACCTGCAGTTCCCGAGACGCACATACTGAGGTCTGTCTGTAAGATAGTCCACGATCCATGCCACCAGGTATGAATCTGCTCCCATCTCTGTCAGCTTGTCCCTAAGGAGCATAGGTTGGATGGTGTTGAAGGTGCTAGAGAAGTCTAGAAACATAATTCTTACAGCACCACTGCCTCTGTCCAAGTAGGAGAGGGATTGGTGTAGCATGTAGATGATGGCGTCCTCCGCTCCCACCTTCTCCTGATATGCGAACTGCAGAGGGTCGAGGGCGTGGCGGACCTGTGGCCTTAGGTGGTGAAGCAGCAGCCGCTCCATGGTCTTCATCACATGTGACGTCAGAGCGACAGGCCGGAAGTCGTTCAGCTCACTAGGATGTGATATCTTTGGGACTGGGGTGATGCAAGATGTTTTCCAAAGCCTCGGGACTCTCCCCTGTTCCAGGCTCAGGTTGAAGATGCTCCCCAGCTCCAACGCACAGGCCTTCAGCAGTCATGGCAATACTCCATCTGGACCCACTGCTTTGCTGGCACAAAGTCTCCTCAGCTCTCTGCTCACCTGCGCTGCTGTAATTGTGGGTTGGGGAAAACTCTCTCTTATGCTGGTACCAGCAGAAGGATGGTTGGAGGGTTCAGTACTCTGAGGTGAGAGTGGGTTAGGATGGTCAAACCTGTTAAAATAGTTGTTTATCTGGTTTGCTCTCTCCACATCTCTCTCAATGGTGGCACCCCGCTTCGAGCTGCAGCCAGTGATGATCTTCATCCTATCCCACATTTCCTTCATGCTGTTGTTCTGCAACTTCTGCTCCAGCTTTCTCCTATACTGCTCCTTTGCTGCCCTGAGCTGGACTTGGAGTTCCTTCTGCACGCGCTTGAGCTCATGCTGATCACCGCCTTTAAAAGCCCTTTTCTTCTGGTTCAAAAGGCCCTTGATGTCACTTGTAATCCATGGCTTGTTGTTAGCATAGCAGAGTACAGTTCTTACTGGAACTACAATGTCCATACAGAAGTTGATGTAATCAGTAGTGCAGTCAACAACCTCCTCAATGTTCTCACTATGTGACCCCTGCAGGATATCCCAGTCCGTAGTTCCAAAGCATTCTCTCAGAGTCTGCTCTGCCTCACGGGACCACTTCCTGAATGAGCGTGTGGTTGTAGGTAGCTCTCTCACTCTTGGTTTGTAGTGAGGCTGAAGCAGAACCAGGTTATGATCTGCTTTCCCAAGCACAGGCAGCGGGGTGGCGCTGTATGCATCTTTAATGTTTGCATACATTAGGTCAATAGTCCTATTTCCCCGGGTGTTACAATCCACATACTGGGAGAAGGCAGGTAATGTTTTGTCCAGCGTCACATAGTTAAAGTCTCCAGCAATTAGCACAAGTGCTTCGGGGTGCTGCGTTTGCAGTTTAGCAACAGCTGAGTGGATAATGTCACTTGCTATCTCCACATCCGCCCAAGGAGGCATATAAACAGTAACAACAATGACGTGTCCAAACTCTCTGGGAAAGTAATAGGGACGCAGACTTACGGCCAACAGTTCTATGTCCCTGCAGCCAGAGGAGATTTTAACGTTTACATGTCCAGAGTTGCACCATCTTGTATTAACATAGAGTGTGAGTCCACCTCCTTTGTGCTTCCCGCAGGTATTTGCGTCTCTGTCCGCTCTAACTGTGCTAAACTATGTAAACTATGTAATTTGGGACAAAGTCAGGAAAATAAGTAGAATCAATAAAAAATACAAGAAAAACTTGAAAGGCCTCCTAAAAATCTAGTTCCTTGAGAGCAGTGGTTT
Organism: Erpetoichthys calabaricus; assembly: GCF_900747795.2. Lineage (NCBI taxonomy): Eukaryota > Metazoa > Chordata > Cladistia > Polypteriformes > Polypteridae > Erpetoichthys > Erpetoichthys calabaricus. The sequence goes on from NC_041402.2 coordinate 37,737,906, forward strand.
GCTGTTCGAATCCTCAAATTACTTTCCAGAGTTGGGAGGGGTGAACGCATTTCCTAAAGTAACTGAGCCATGTATAAAGTGAAAGCTGCCTTGTTCGGGACCAACATAATAGAAAGTGCTTCCCACCATTTCTTACATTCTTTCTCTCAGTAGAAGCCAGTTGCCTTCATCAGGTCTAATTTGGGTGTAAAGTGGTCACAACCAAACCATCTTGTGAAAACAGTCTGTACAGTTTATGTGTTTGATGTGTGGCTCAGGTGCGCTGCTCCATAAAGCGTATTTTGTTAATATATTTAAACAACACTCGGGGATTGTAAAGCGGGACGCATATGGAAAAAACATTTGCTTCCACTCGGGGACTCTCACTTTTTAGGAGGACACATAATTACCAGCTCTTCACTCACTCTAGGACTTGCTCTGGCTCCCTTGATCCCATTCTGGGAGTTTGATTAAAGTTACATTGTTTAATATAACATTAAAGTGAAGATGAAAAAGAAGCAAGTGGAACAGGTGCAACAAAAATCCTGAGATTTTTAAGGAGCTATCCTCCATGGGCGGCAGCTTGCTTTGATGGATTGTAACCACATCTTTGCAGGGTGCCTGATATATTTCTAAATATGTGAGCAGCAAAAAAGCAAATTGGTGATGGACGGTTTGGGATGGTGGTGATAGGGCTAAATAAAGTGGCCTATCCCATGTGAGGAGTGTAGATTTTTGGTAAGTAACTCTCCACGTGTCCAGTGACAGTTCTTTCTTTCTTTCTTTCTTTCTTTCTTTCTTTCTTTCTTTCTTTCTTTCTTTCTTTCTTTCTTTCTTTCTTTCTTTCTTTCTTTCTTTCTTTCTTTCTTTCTTCAGCCTGGTGTTGATAATTTAAACAGACTTTACAAGAAACAAGGATATGTGGTGTAAAGACTCTCTGAACTACCTATATTTACTGCTGAAAGTGAATTCTTTATGAGTGCACAGATATCAAAGAAGTCAGGATCAAAGTCATTTTAATAAGCAACCCACTGTTTTCAGAACCTGTACTTTCATGTGTAATGTTTCCTTTCGTTTCTTAATTTTGGACCCCTTCCAAGGGAGATGTTTAAGATATGTATCTGAGACCACATTGTCTTCCTTTAATTTGTCATCTTGTACAAATTTTGAAAAAACAAAAACGTCCTGTTTTCCAAGCTTCCGCCAGCTGCAACAAAATGTGGTTTGTGATTAGACTAGTGGATCGGCTGCTTGTGGACACCACTCTGTGGATGACCCTTTGTGCTGGCCCATAGCCATTCTAGTTGGGTCAGCTTAAATAATGCTCAAATTTTTTAAACAGTGAGAATCTCTTTAAGCACAAAGATGGGTCTCAAAATCGAGAAATCACTGGGTCTGAGGGAAGTCTGAGGCAGAGCTAGCAAAGGACACATATGTTCAATCATTTTAAAGAAAAGAAAAGAAAAGAGTACATTTGCAAATAAATGTGATTTGATTCTCTCAATTGGAAGAAAATATTCTGGGGTATAATGGTAGTCAAAAGTAGGCATGATTTACACCTAAGTAAAACATGTTGTAGCAAGTGATAACAAGTCTGAGCACAGAAAGATGGAGCTATTTGATTCTATTTTCAGAATTACATCTTTACAATCCTAAATATTTAATAGTCAAGGAAACAAAAATAAGAGAAAGAGGAAAACCTTTCCAGTTTCTTATGTTTATTCATGGTTATGGTGAGTCAAAGGCAACAACAACAGGAACCTGCCTAAAGCTGATACTAAATACAACACATCACACTCGTGGACATCTGCATTGATCTTATATAAAACTAGGGGGCTCCGCCCCCTGCTCACTTCGCTTGCCAACCCCTGTGTTTGGTTAATCCATCCATTATCCAACCCGCTATATCCTAACTACAGGGTCACGGGGGTCTCCCTGCCAACGCAGGGTGCAAGGCAGGAAACAAACCCCGGGCAGGGTGCCAGCCCACCGCAGGGTGTGCGCACACAGACCCACACACCAAGCACACACTAGGGACAATTTAGAATCGCCAATCCACTCAACCTGCATGTCTTTGGCGTGTGGGAAGAAGCACCCAGAGGAAAGCCACGCAGACACAGGAAGAACATGCAAACTCCACGCAGGGAGTACCCGGGAAGCGAACCCAGGTCTCCTAAATGCGAGGCAGCAGCGCTACCCACTGCGCCACCGCGCCGCTGGAATTACCTTTTCTTCAAGATTGCATAGAATTTTGAATCCGTTTTTGGAGACACATTGTGACAATGCAATGTATAATCGCCCGTGAGTGAATATTGTTTCTGTTTCTCTAAAAAATAATCCGACTTTTTCTAATGGTTGTCCCTGTGATTTGTTAATTGTCATAGCAAAAGCTATTCTCACGGTAATCTGTAAACATTTTAATACAAATGGCATATCACGATCTCCTTTGGTGTCTAATGTTAATCACGGAATATATACATCACCTTTCTTGTCGCCTGTTAAAATTTTTCTACACACTGCTCTTTGTTCTTTGTGTTGTTTCATCTAGAACGTATTGTCCTTATACGCTTTATATGTGCTGAGGGCACATGATCTGTGCATGCTACGGATTTACAATTTAAAGAAATTGTTCTTTTCGTGGGAATTGTTACATATGCATTATTTTCACTTTTACGTTAAAAACTTTTGTAAAAACAATACTTGTCATTTATTTCCGTCCCCGTGCATGGTTACATCTCTTTTTCACAAGACGTATAACGCTCTTCGCGTTGGAGGTGGGGGGGGACTTACGGCTGAATGCACGCTAAGCGTCGGATCATCAGCTTTCTTTCTGCTGCTGGCAAGCTGCCTGTTGTGCTTGTCGCATGTCGTTGTTTTAAGAGCTGGGAACACATGATGCGTGTCTGCCAAAAGCAATCCAACAACTGCTTGGTTAGATGTCTGTGGACTTGTTTTAAATGATGGCTCACTGCCTCACAACCTCGCGTGACATTGTAAAAACAATAATTGTCCTTTATTTCCAGCCCCGGGCGTGGTTAAATCTCTTTCTTGCAGGATGTATAATGCTACTCCCGTTCTGGGGGGGGCAGGGGGGCTTGGGGGATTGGTCAGATGCTGTCGCATCGTGTCGTGCAAGAATCTCATGTTTTATATCCCCACTAGACGCTCCGTGGCCATTATCTTTTGTCTCGCGAGTCTTTTATTTGTCTTCCGCGATGATCACGTATCGTCTCCTAGTCATTCATACCACAGGATTTTCTTTTATAATAGAGAGATGTCCAAACAACCAGGAGGTTGAGAACTACTGTATTCCACCACGCCACACTACAGTACCGTGTATGGTAACCCTATACTGGAAGAAGAACATTCAGAAAATGAAATGATATTTTATCCTCACATCCTTTCAGACTTTTAGGTTTTGAACCTATGTTAGAGGTTCCAAGAAGTAAACTGTTAGTATTACTTGATTGTTTGCAACATTGTTGATATGGACAGTACACGTTGCCTTTCATCTAGCACCATAATACATCATAAATTACAGGTAAGGAGCCAACAAAAGTGAAAATAAATGGATATTATATAGGAGTATATTCACTAAACTTCACATACAGTTTGGTACAGAAGGATCCATTAAAAAAGAATTAGACATTTGATCAAGATTTTAAAAGAAATGAATATGGTTACTCAAGCATGATTTGAATATGAGCACTTCTGGAGCTTCACAGACAGACAAATGAAGAGAGTTTAAGAAGGGAAGAAAGGAAGGAGCAACAAATGTAAATGAGAATCCAGAGTGCATTATGATGTATTTATGATGTATGTATTGATGTTTTAGAAATAAAATGAAGGCTGATGACAGAGGATCTTAGGTGTCGTGGTAGGCTGATATGAGGAAAGAAATGATTAAAGATAACACAAGGCTATCTATCTATCTATCTATCTATCTATCTATCTATCTATCTATCTATCTATCTATCTATCTATCTATCTATCTATCTATCTATCTATCTATCTATCTATCTATCTATCTATCTACGGTTCCAAGCTTAAGTTTTAACACCCTTGGCCAAATCAGATATTTTTTGCCGAAATTCCAAAGTACAATCAAAGTACAACAATGGCATTTTTATGAAAATGTTATTGTGCTCTTTCTGTCTGTTGGTATCGTTTCAGAGACTGAGGTTGGCTAATAGCATGGTGTATCTCCATCTGTCTCTCACTGTGTGTATCAATTTTTCTCAGTTAAGTCCCAGCTAGTCTCTTATATCAGTCATCCAGGATGTTCTTCTGCTTCCTCTTTCATGTTTTCCTTCAATCGTTCCTTCTAGAATGTATTGTACTACCTTGTACTTTTTTGTACCTTCTTTCCTGTTTAAAGTATTTCAACTTTCATCTTTTTAATTATATTTCCCACTTCCACCATCTTATTCGATTTATGCAGAGCCTCTTCATTGGATTTTCTCTGCCCATGATATAAGTAGAATCACCTGTAAGTCCACATCACAAGTGCATTTACCCTGCATAGACTGTCTGGTTCAAGTATCCATGACTCGCAACTGTAAAGAAGCATTGACTAAATATAACATTTTAGAATCCGAACTTTGAATTTTAGATTTAATTGTCTATTATAAAGAAAGTTTTTCATTTTGATATACGCAGAACGCACTTGTTCTCTTTTAGCTCCTACTTCCACCTTAGTGTTAGAGTGGCCGTTGACCATCATTCCAACAAATTTGTATCGGTGAGCTTGTTCGATTCGAGTGTTATCCTCTCTAATATTGATGATAATCTTGTTTTGACTTACAACCATGAATATTATTTTCTTCACATTGAAACTTAGACCAATTTTAGTGTTTGCATCTGCCATTATTTCCAACAGATCTTGCAGCTCTTCTTAGGTACTGGCTAACAGTGCTGTATTGTCCACATATTTTATGTTGTTTAAGTGTAACCCATTTAGTCTATTTTCTCTGAATGAATGTTAAACAGAAGTGGTGACATATGCATCCTTGCTGTACTTCATTTTTTTATTTCTACTTCATGTGTTTTTATTTATTCTTCTCTTTGACGTTTGCTGATTGCTGCCGATGTAAGTTTCTAATAATTTGGTCCAAACCAATTTGTTGTAAGATATTCAAAAAATGAATTTACAGTTACGATTTACTTCATAAACTGAGGAAATGTAAAAAAAAATCAAAGGGTAAATGCAGCATTTATAAAAGTTGAGCACCCTTTCAGTTGCAAAGTCTCAGAACTCGTAAGTCGCTAGTTTGGTCTGACTTACCTCATTAGGTGTTAGTATGGTGAAGAATTTTCATTAGAGGTTGTCAGCTGATGACAATTCCAAAGCCTAATTAATACTTTGATTCTTTAAACGTTATGCAGCACTCAACAACCATAGGCTCTTCTAAGCAACTGACTGAAGATCTGAAAATGATCATAATTGATGCCTACAAAGGCTATGAAAAGATAACAAAGCACTACTAGCTAGCAATTTTCATAGTCAAAAATGTTAGTAAGAAATGACAGTTAAGGGCAACCGTGGAGGTCAAGGCAAGATCTAGAAGACCAAGAAAATGAACAGACACAACAGCATGTATACTGTGCAGGAAGGCAACAAAAAATCCACATATGACTGTAATAGACCAGCAGGCAGGTTTAGCGGAGAAAGAAATGATGGCGCATTACTCCACTGTGCTGCATTACTTACATGCACATGGCCGTCATGGAAAAACCATCAGAAGGTAATATTTCCTGCAATTTCATCACAATAAACATTGTCTTAAATTTGCAAAATGATGACAACATAAGACAAAAGAATTTTGGAACAAAGGGCTTTGGATGAATGAAGTTAAAAATCAAACTCTTTAGCCTCAACCACAAAAGATTTGATTGAGAAATAAAGAAGCAGTATTTGAAGAAAAATTAACTGTTAATTATGAGGATGTATTATGCTGTGTGGGAGCTAATGGCACAGGAAACATTGCATGAATACAATGTGAAAGAAGTCACCCTTGGACACACAAAAAGATTTGGGGCAGCCATCCATATATTGTACCTAGCTGTAAAGGTTAACTGAAATTGCACAGATGTGCTCAGGACGAGTTCTCAAAATGAACTGATGAGTAGTGGTAAATATGGTGGCTTTAAAGGCCATCAAAGGAAATGATGTCATCTCTTGGGCCGGGAACCAGAAGTGGCGTCTTCCTTGGGGCCAGAACCGGAAGTGACATCTTACTGGGGGTCGACACTGGAAGTGACATCACTCTTGGCGCCGGAACTGGAAGTGATGTTTTGTATGAGAAATCAGGCAGGTTTTCCCATGTTTGATCTGCAAAGAAAATAGAGAAAAGTTTAGTGCACCCCGCCAAACCCTGGCCTGGCGTGGAATTACTGTCGTTCAGTCCATTCAGCTTCCTCCTACTCGCACGTGTGTGACAACAGATGAAAATGGATTCCACTAAATATCAACAAGTCCTAAAGTAGAATGTCAGACAGTTAATGAGGAAACTGAAGCTACAGAAAAAGCAAGGCTTCCAAAACAAGACAATGAACCAAAACACTCTTAGAAATCATGAAGTACTTCAAGAAACATAAGTTTTTGGAATGTCCGTATGGTCCACTGCCTTGAATGACATTGAAAATCTGTGCGTAGATCTTAGGCAGCCCAAGAATATCTCACGGATGGAAGTGATCTGCGAGGTGGAGTAGTGAAAGCTTTCCAAAGCAAGAATCCAAAAACTCAAAGCTGGCTGCAAAAATATTTGAAACCTGTGAGTTTTGCAAAATTTAAGTGTTTCTAAATTGGACTTAGCAGGGTGCCCAAACATTTGCAAATGTCACATTTACACTTTTATTTTTTACAATGTTGGAGCTCTTCAAATGAACTGTAACTCTACATTAACATCTCCATAAAAGTGCAATTGCTTCAGTGCATTTGCTGTCAAGGTTGTATTTACTACAGGTAAAATTCCATTACAACGAATATCTTTACAACGAAATTTTCATTACAACGAAGTATTTTTATGGTCCTGACAGCTTCCCCATAAGACACGAGTCTATAGAAATCTCATTACTACAAAGTACACAAAAGACCTTGAAATGCCTGAATGAATCATCCACAGAGCAGTTAGTTCTGTGGCTGCAGCTCAGTTGTGCACAACAATCACCCAAACAGAAACACTGTCATTTTTTTATCTTTCTCTCGAACTTTCCTCGTACTGTTTTTTTTTTGTTGCCCTTTTTGTTTCCTGCGGTTTTCAGTGATACCTTTTGCTTATTGCTTGTCAACATTTGAAAAACATCCATTGGAATTTAACTCATTGTCACTGTCCTATAGAAACGGCAGACATGAAAAAACGATAACAGTTCATATTAGAAAAAAAAACTTAATTTTTTGCAGCTCTCGATTGCGGCAAAAAGAAAAAAGACACTGTCAACTTTATTGAAAGACAGAGTAAAAAAAGAAGAAAAATCTCGGGTTGCAAACGTATGTGTACTGCTGCATTTGAAGACGTCAAAAAAGCCGTTTTTATGTGGTTCAGTGAGGCTCGTTCAAGAAACATTCCTATTAATGCGGCACTCATTCAAGAAAATGTGAGGTCTGTAAACTCTCTTGGGACCTCCCACAACTAGAGAGCAAGCCGAAGAGCATCTCGAAGTGCGATCTCCGCGTCTGTACGGGGCAATAGCATTCTCACTGATATGCTGCGTCTCTCCGCCAAAGTAAACAGAAAAGATCTCAATGGGTGATGCAAGATTAGGAGCACGTACATTGTAAATGCAGATAACAGGATTACTTGATCACTGACCTGCACAACCCTGCCTGACTGCTGTGTCTGTGTATAGCAGAGTGGCAGATCACGCCACAATAAATAACTGTGCCGTTCCTGTTTCAAGCTGAATAAAGCTGGTTTTGCTAAAGTACTGAGACTCAGTCTTGTGTTTTTGGGTGCAAGACAGGGACTTAGAGCGCGACCGTGATCTTTTAGGATTTGCTTCTGTGGCGTTTCGCTGCAGTACTGTGAGCCTCCTATTGTCCTGCCCCAGCAACGGACAAACAATCTTCCACAGATCGCGCATCAGGATGCACTTCAGCGTGTCGTTCCCATTTGGTGGGGAGTGGGGGGTCTCAAAAGAGTTCAAAAACCTCACAATATGAAGAAAAAAAAAGGATGATTTCGGCTTCTGATTGATAACTGTGCTGCCCACAACATGCTTCCACATTTAGATAATGTTCGCGTTGAATTCCTCCCACCCAATTGCACGACAGCGCTTCAGCCATTGGGTTTGGGCTTCATTCACACCGTGAAAGTGTATCATCACAAGGAAATGTTGAGAAAAATTCTCATCAGCATAACTTGTATGCAGGAGGAGATTAAAATTAATGCGAAAGAAGCTATTGAAATGATTGCAAATGCCTGGACGCAAGTTAAGGAAAGCACTATAGTTACAAATACAGAATCTCATTACAACAAAATTTTCGTTACAATGAAATATTTTTTAGGTCCCTGGGGGTTCGTTGTAATGGAATTTTACCTGTATTTTTTACTTCAGATTTCAATAAAATATGTTATTTGGTCTAGGGTGTCCAAATTTTTTCCAGTGGAACTCTATCTATAAAAGTAAATTTAAAAATTTGCAAATTCAATTCAGATATAACCTATACTACTATACAGTGTTTTGTAAAATAGCTTTTCCTAAGTGAAGTGTTGTGATGTAATGGTGACTTGTGGAAACTGTGGTCTAAGAGGACAATGATGTCACACCAACACAGGCTTCGACTCTGCTTCACATTCCTCAGGCTAAGACATTAGTAATTTAATTATTTAATTTCATTTAGTAAACATGGAGCTCCATGTAGATCCTTGAAGGAAGGTCCTAGCAGTTACTGCCTGAGTGTTGCAAGCCTGCTTATTAAGACAATGGCAATGTGTTAATTAATACCTTGTCTGTTGAAAAAAATAACAAACCAGGAAACAACAAGACAGACGCAAATGCAAGAGGAAAAATCTAATTCTTCCACCCACTGTCAATCCCATATACAAGATCCAATCCATAATGAAGGTAGTGGAACGAGCTGCTCGATCTGAGTCATTAAAATGCCTCAAAAATACAAGTTATGCTACATTATCAACACAAGGAGATTTAATCAAAATGAAACAGTTAAACTGAACAAAAATTAAAATGAACAAAAACTAACAATAACACTAAAAAACAACTCTACACCAGTATGCCAAGGCAGAATACAAAATCATAATCCTGGTCAAGTACAGCTGTCAAAAACAGAAACAATAATCCTTACACACAACTTTTAATATTTTAAAATAAATAAATCGAGAGCTACTATAATCTTGTTAAGATATCAGTGACACAAAGAAGAGAGAAGTTGACCACCAAGGCAGTCTGACAGGCAGTCTGGCTCCACACTGAAAAGGCAGGCTTTGAGACCTGTACAGTTCCAAAGTTAGACACAGGCTTTAGCAGTACAAAATACGCAAAAATGCTCCTAAAGATAGAGGATAACCATAAACCTCTGGCTTAAGAAGAAAAAGGCAAATAAAAAAAATTAAAAGTAAAGAATGTATTTATATAAACAAACAGAGAAAATTAGGGGGAAAAAAGCATAAAGGGTATGCCTAACAAAGCAACCCAAGGCAAACAAGACAAATCCGCAATCTCATGAATCAGAATCCTGAAACAAAGCAGAAGAATCCAAAATGACCAGAAAAGCAAAACAGTACTCACAATGCTCAATACTATCGTTGCATTTTTAATGACACTATGCCTGACTTATTGTGGCCCTAAGCATTGATGCCACAGTGGACCTGCTTCTTTGGGTTCCACCCACAGAACATATAATCCTAAGAAATACAGTACATGAAAAATAATATTTGAAGGGCATTAATGGCATTGAAAGAAATATACTTTATGCCTGAAACATAAAAAACCCCAAGGTAATAGTAAATAAAAATGAAAAACACCAATGCAAAAGATATGGAGGGCACAAATGATCTGTGGCTCCAATTCTTAGGTGATTGCAGTTTTATTAACCACTGTATATGAAGGTCATGAAGCAATATGCCCAATCTGAAATCAATCTAAATTGAAAATAATTAAGGTAAAAAGGTGGAGCCAGGAGCAAGGCACAAATGAAATCCCAACATAACTAAAAAATCAAACACAGAAAACCAGAAAAAAAATCCATAGCCTCTTTAGTATAAGAAAGGGAGTTTCTGCATGATGAATTTCTTCATTCATTGGAGGACTTCAACTGCCTTCCGGACTTGCTTTCTGTTTTATCATCTTTATGTCAGTCTAACATTCATGGAAAGACATACTTTAACACTAGCAAATATTCATTTTTCTATTTGATTTCAATTTTGTTCTCTCAAATAGCTTATAACATCCCTCCAGACTGTTAGGATTCCATTGATGCTGCTAGAAGCAATACACCTGTCCCAGACTGTTAGAGAGTTCATGTTTCTAACAACAAATAAAGTCTAGTTATATAAAATGAGTGTGTTCGCAGAACATAGCAGGTCACTAAACATTTCCCCGCCACCCACACATGTGTTAGCCGTGCCTGAGATGTGGGTTGCTACAGTTCAAATGCTGCTCTTTTCGTAACTTCTAACTGGGATGCTCTCTGTGTTTATGTGGGTTTAATGTTCTGACGTCAGATCAAATAGTCACTTTAACTTGCCCTATTATTGCCCTGCAATAATCTTTTTTGTCATCCTGGATGAGTCCTTGCACCTGTTACTTTAAGGGTAGATATTAATAGCCAAAAGGGATAAACACATTTAAAGCTTGGACAAATTAATAGTTTGTAAAAATGATTTCATATTCACACCTAGGACAATTTTTTTTGGCAAAGGAAGAATCCAGTGGTTTCATGGTATAGATTGTGTTTGACCATTAATCCTTGCTGATCATTGCAAAGAAGTGTGGTTGGAAATAGGAATTTAAATTTTACTTATGACTATGAAATTGAAGATTTTCACACGATGCTTTAATTCACATCTCCAAATTTAATTATGTTGCCTGATTATGCTGCAGATATGTCCAGTATCTTCTGCCTTCACATGCTCACATAAGCTCAGGTGCCCGTGTGTCTGCACACATGGACTAAATACCCTTGACTGTCCCCTGAGATGCCACATCCTGCTTTCTCGAAAATGAAAAGCCCAGGATGGGGCAGACAATGCAGCACTACAGACCGCTGCTGTTTTACTAAAGGCTATTGGAGATGGAGGCAGAAAAGTGAGAGGATGGCTTTAATTGACTGCACACTGCAGTCTTTCCTTATGTTTCTCTTCAGATTCTAAGCCAATTAAATTAATGAGGAATTAAAGTATTTAGACTCTGGCTCACAGTAAATCCCCCCTGCTTGCCTTCCCTATAGTGCTAATGCAAAAGATTCAGATTTAATGCACCTAATGAGTTTTTAAAGAAGTGATATGTGCGGATTTATCATAATTTTATAAAAGCAACAATCAGTGAGATGTACTTGTAAGAGGGAAAATGAAAAATGGATTTTTCAGCGTTATTCTGCATGATGCTTAATAAAATTGTGGAAAATGTATTCATAAATCAGAAAATCATTTATAATGTCTTTCAAACTATACAAAAATCACACTTGATGAATTATGCTTAAAGGAAGTCATTTTTCCATTACCACTTTTCAATGTGTTAATACATGTAACCACACCTATTCACCCAGTTTCATACTGTAATGGGGATACTGGAGGTTATATTATCTTATAAATATAAAATTATATATATATATATATATATATATATATTCATTGCATTCGTAGTCTGAGTCTCGATGACCTGAATTGTGTGGGTGGTTACCTACCAGGTATCGCTTGTGGCTGGTCTGCCATTCAGCAAACATCCGCCACGGTGCCCTCTTTCAGTTGCGAGCCTGCTAGGTAACCACCCACAGAATTCAGGCTGTTGAGACTCAGACTACGAATGCAATGAATGTAATTACTCCGGACCTACAGGTTGTCAAACAAACGAACCACACGCCATGGCGCAGCGTAAAGGGGCTTCGTCTCTGACGCTGACGTCCGAGGTTCGATTCCCCAAAGCAGTAGAGTGTGTTCGCCTGATGAGCCCAGATGAGGGCAAAACACGTGTCGCATACTCTTTTATTTGACAATAAACTATGCAATATATATATATATAAATATATATATACATAGACAGGCATCCTGGCCAGGAGAGGGGATGATTCCTTGCCCGGATGGTAGACTTCTACTATAGATAGATAAGCATTCTGGCTGAAGAGAAGAAAGCAGACCCAGAAGGAAGAACCAGAAGGGATGGATGGACAGCCCATTGAAAGGAAAAAATATTACTGGGGGTTTTTACTCCCCCAGCATGCTAGATGGCAGCAGCCCTGGATATCGGTTCCCAGTGGAAAGCAGCAGGGCATGCAGGGAGATGTAGTCCGGGAGACCACCCCTGCTGGGGTCACTGGGTGCCACAAGAAGGTGCTGCTGGGAGACAAGCTCCCTGCTGTGATAGACTTCCGTATGACCCGGAAGTGTTTACAATAGCCCTGGCACTTGAAATATTCCTGGGTTCTTAATAAAAGGGACTGCATTCCCTTGGCCAGGCGAGTTGGAGCTGAGTGGAAAAGAGGCAACACTCAATTGGAGGAGGGCAGTGTGGTGGTAAGAGTTGGAAGGAGAGACATTTTGTGTATATTGGAGAGAGGAGAAACCTGTGTTTTGTGCTTTTGCAACTGTGAAAAGGATTTTTGGTGAATAACCCAACCTTCATTTGAACCTGGGAATGAGTTTGTGTGTTTGTGTCGGGGTTTCGGCTCGCTGACACCTTGGTTTCCATCACAATATATCTGTACAGTATAAATATGGCAACAAATCCCTCTGCCACTACCATTTTAGCACCTTCAATAAAAATCGGTATCTATTTGGCTGCACCTTACAAAAGGCTGTTTTAAGCAAATTGAAGAATCGTCTACTTAAAACGAAAATCTCCCCAATATATTTTCCCTCATGTCTCCCCCATGAATTTGATTTCCCACAACATACATACAATCTTGTAGCTGGACAGATTTCTTTGAAGTGAGCTAATGGCTAAATAAACTTAAGACATACTTGCTACCTGAGATGTACTGCAGAGGTACATTAGAGAATCTGCAAAAGGAAAATTAAAGGTTAAGGTTGTTTTCCATACTGTTAAACATTAAAAGATAGGAAATCTGGGCTCTGAAGGCTTTCTCAGGTGTGTATCTATAAAAGGAGTACAAAGGAAACATGTACAAGTGATAAAAGAAGTTGTTTTATCCTGAAAGGGTCTTGGGGTGTCCCTTTCCTAAAGTATAGATTCTGTTATTCCTACAACCAGATTCTTTGTTACTTAGGCCCCCACATGTGTCCCCCACCACAACTTTTGTTGTCTTACATTGTACTCATCTGGTCTGATAGGAGATGCAATCCTGCAGTCACAATGCACTTGCTGCTGAGATTTCGGACTGACTTCACCTAGAACTGACTGCTACTGTGCTTCATTTTTCCTATCAGAAGACGTCTCTTCTTTATTCATTTATACCTCAGGTAGGAACAGAGAGCACATGCTAAGTGTAATTAAGGGGAGTTATAAAAATGTATTTAGTCACTATAGTCTTTAACATCCTTATATACTCTTAATATTTCAGTAGCTGTTATAGACGACGCTGACCAACACGCCCAATGTGCGTGGCAGTCAATCTCTTCAAGGTTACACCGCTGTTTTTGCCTTCTTGGTTCTCTTGTCTTCTTCCTGGCTTTCTCTCTTTTCAAAACTTTCACTTTAAGCCGATGATTTTTAAAATCTTGTCAGGGTCAACTTGAATACTAATGGCTCCAATTTGACAGACCACATCAGTGCATGTTCACAAGGTGGGAATGCACAAAGAGAACCAATAATCTGTGAGCTTGTGGAAAGTCCATAAAATGACCATTTCACCATTTCAAGTTTTGACATTTCATCTTGCTTGACTCTCGACTTTCTGCAGTGTTTTATTTTTTCTAGTTTAGCCTTCTGTCTGCTGTCTCTACTAACACTTCCTCTTTCTGTGTTTAAACAAGTTCTTTTTATAAAGGTTAAAAGTTGAAGTTACAGAAAAGAACAAGTTTTAACAGAAAGAAATATTGTCTACAACACTGCTTAACAGTTTAAAGAATATTGTAAGAGCCAATTTTAGAAAGTTAAAGTTTTGAGTTAAACTCATATTAATGTTTGCTTAATTTGAATAGAATATAATTTCTTCCATAGTCATAGACAATGGTATAGTCTTTTCCCCCTATAAGTTAGTAAGAGATAGAACCTTCTTACTATAACTGAGAAACAGTGTGATAATAGATTCAGTTGTGTTTAGAACAGGTCCCAGTAAACAGGGACTTGAAAGACCCATTTTCAACTTAGAAATGGGATAAGCATACAGTTTTCTGACGAAAATGTAGCTGCGTTTTTCCAAAGTTACCAAAGTTCAGTAGCTCTAACTTAAAAGTTGGGATTCAACAAAAGCCTGATGCGCAAAAATGATTCCACAGACAAAATATCTTCGTTTTTAAAAGTTTAAACAGTTCACACAAAAAAGAAAATTAAAATAGCAAAAAAGGGAAAAAATTCATGTTAATGAAAAATTCAGTTCTAAGATTAATCTTGTTACATCTTAAATCGCTACTATTTACTTATCATTTCTGAACCATTTCAAAACGGTCAGAAAAGTGTATGCTTATCCCATTTCTAAGTTGAAAATGGGTCTTTCAAGTCCCTGTTTACTGTGACCTGTTCTAAACACAACTGAATCTATTATCACACTGTTTCTCAGTTATAGTAAGAAGGTTCTATCAGTTTTCATCAGAAAACTTGCCATCTGAAGGCCTTGAGCTTGAACTGGAATCTACTATCTGAGGACAGAGGATGCTTCTGCTCCAGAACTCATTCCGAGGTACTGTGCTCTTACCTTCTATCTCTGCATGATCGTAAATGAAAGCAAGGTCGCCGTACCTGAACTTGAGAAGAATTAAGATTCTGTGATATTATAAAAGACACTGTGGATGATTGTTTGTGCTTTTGCCTGAGTCATGGAAGTCTCGCTGTAAGGAAGTCGTCTGTTGTCAGTGTTTGACTGTGACATTTGTTGCTATCAGGAAACGCGCTGTCAGTTACTCGAGCTGCTGTCATGGCAACGTCTAAGCATAGCTCAAGCGAAGTCGGGAGTGATTTGAGTACAGACTCAAAGCCAGAGAGTGTAATTGGAGATCTTAAAGATCATATAAGTAGAAGGAAAGATCAGCTTTCTGTGCTTATGACTGAAATCGACAGCCTTAAAGATACTAAAGAAAATCTTGTAGAAGTAGCGCAAAAGCTTGGAATCTTCCGTGAGATGCTCAGTCAGATTGAAGAGCTGAATAAAAGATTACTATCAGCGCTAAGTAAAGAAGGCACAATTACAGCAGCATGGCTGAAAGATACAAATAGTCTTTTAATACATACATCTGACGAACAGTTAGTTAATCAATTCCAAGAGATGCAATTGCAAGAACAGAATCGCTCAAAGTCAAAAGTACGACGAACTTCAGTTAAAACATGCTCTCAAAAAAAAAACACAGCTACAAATATAAAATTAAACATAATAAAATCACCTTCCTTTAATTGTGACAATGATGAAATTAAAACTGACACACACTGATGAGATTTGTGGGGCCATCTGTGAATCAGGATAAGAAGATGGCTATGTGGAGGCCAAGCTACTGGGCTGGAGGATAAAACAGGATGATACAGCTATTGTTTGTTCGTTCTATTTTCAACCAAAGTACCCTTTTATACATCGTAAAATGAGAGTGGTGAAATCAGTTCTTGAGGAAAGTGTCTTTGCATGGCACTTAGTTTATGGTAATTGGATTCTTGCAATAGTAAACAGATTTGATTAGCTAAAAATATCTATTTTAAAATCTCAGTACTCTAAATATTTTTCCTTGGCAGTTGTGTAAATTTCTTTTTTATGTCTTTTCGTTCATTTTTGATCCATTTAATACAATCATTTCTTTTAATATTGTTATCTATTTTTATTATTTGTCTATATATGTATTCCCTATTAGTTTTATTTTCTTATTGTTTTGTGTTTATGTGGTTAGTCATGTTCAGGGGTGTTGTTAGCTTTAGTACTTATTAGGGGCTTAGCCCCACCTCAGTTATAACTGTTACTAATTGACTTGGAGTTCACCACACGGAGGGGGGGATTATTCCAAACTTGCCATTGGGTAGGGGATCTAGTGCTGGACAATGGACAACATACCACGGGATGGGTGGGGTGTCTCTAAATACCCGGAAGCCCATCCCCTAACAACATCACTGATCATGTTCTCTATGTTCCTTGTATGTTGTGGGCAAACCCCTTTCATCACTGCTAGAGAGAGCCCACTGCCCATGAAATGCAGACTGGGAAATGAATTCTCACTTCTTCATTGAGTAAGTTCTTTGGAGTTATTTGTGAATATATTTTTGATCATTGAGTTACTGTTTATTTTGGTGACTTTTTGCTTCTGTTTAATGGCTTTATTATTAGATTGTGTTTTGGGGACTTGTTCACCTTAGTTTATGCTCTTCTTTTTGCTATTCTTACTAAATATTAGTAACAAAAAATTTCCTTGTTTGTCCTTTTTACTGCAAACTGGAGGGTTATGACTATCCTCCCTCATGGGGCTTGGGCTATATTTATGGACATTTCTTGTGATTTTTGAACTTTGACAGCCTGTCCTTCATTTTGAGACCTAGTCAGGCCTCTAGCCTCCCATTTGTCTGGGGTCAGGCTTGCCTTGGGGTGAGGCCTGTTTTGAGCAAGCTAGTCGCCTTTTTGTTGCCCTCACCTGTTTATGTTATTTTGGTGCAAGAATCATAATAGTATGTATGTCATTTCTTCTTCTTCTTGCATTGTTACCCATATGTTACCTGATCTGAATAATCCATTTGATGGTCATATGAGCTGGAGCTTGGAGCCGAACCTGACAGTACCAGGCGCAAAACAGGATCAGTCCCATATAAGGACGACAATGATGCTTAGTGATGAGCAAAACACTTTGCACAAATTTGAATTTGCAGTGAAAGTCAGTGCTTAGCTTCCCAACAAAATAAATTACAAAATAATTTGCTTTTCTCTTCTGGCAAAATTAGTGCCATTCACAAAAGAAGGAAGAGGTTTAATTCCTGCCTGGAAGTGTTCGTGTTCCACACATGTCCTCTCTGCCTGTCATTAACTATTGCAATAAAGATAACTAGTGAAAAAAAAAAAACGCATGCGCTGATCTTCAACTGGGATAAGGCGATTTCTAGCTAAAATGGCACCGAGGTCTTTTGTGTAGAACTAAATTTTCCTGTGGAGAAAACTCAGTAATGTAATGTGCACAGTGATGCATTTTAGTCTTCATGTGAAAAATATGCAATATGTCACATTAAAAAACTACTGCACTTCTACACTATAATATCAAAGAGAGGCATAAATAGAGCTGAATTTACCAGTGTGGTATAGATTATGTGCTTAGAACAGCTGCAGAAAAGAACACAGGTAGACACAAAAGAGTGAACACAGCTTTAGTGAGCGGTATTACTTGTTTTCCACCCAGAAAAAAAATAATAAACCCCCCCAAAAAACTCAAATATGTTCAGTGTTCCACAATTGCACAATTGTTTATTAAACTAATTTTAGTGTCAGCTTCACAAAACTCTACATGAATCAGATTTGCCTGCTTTGCTCATCCCTAATGATTACTCTGCTAGCCATCCTTCGATCACCTAACCTGACTAATCCATTTAGTACCCGATTCCTGTTATGTTGCATCAGATGCAAAATAAGGACCAGGCCATGAAAAAAAAGAAAAAGGTGATGATGATGATGATGATGATGATGATTATTTCTGTTGCAGGAATTCTGACCATGACCTTGCTTTAGAGTTTTCCTATTCTAACACATGGTGCTGGGCAACTGTTATCCTTTTTTACAACACTGTGTACAATGCAGATATTAATCCTGTTTGAAGACCAATCCACCACAGGGCACAGTTAAGCACACCACTTTTAATTCTGGCCACAAAACGCTCTTCCTACCTCTGAGATAGAGAGCTAAATATCTAATGAAACAGATAATAAAATACTAACAAATCAGAGAGTAGTTCAGACAAATGATCAACTGGTCACTGTTATCCAGACAAGAAAACCCTGTGAATGTCACTAACAAAACAGGGACCACTGTGGCCAAGCATACATAGGCCAAAAGCCCACCACAATCCAATCTGAGAACTCATTGTCCCCAAAAAAGGCAGCATGAAAGGCAGTTGTCTTCCAGCCCAAGTGTCCCAGTGCACATTTCATCCACACACAGATAAAAAAGGGTAAATAGTCAGGTAACTCACATCTAATCAGGTAGAGGGTTTAGTGACAAGCAGAAATCAGATAAAGAAACCACAAACCAGACTGACAGCCCAATGACCAGAGCTTTCCAACCAGAGCTCTTCAGTCAGAGAACCATATGGCCACCACAGAAAATGATCTTTATCCTGCAGGAAATTGGAGCCAGTACACTACAGGAGCAAAACTGAGTCAGTGACTTGAGTTCAAGATGCCAGGACCCACTCTCCTTTCTTTGTATTTAATGATAAACTTTTTTATTAAGGTGTTAAAAAATCACTCTGCTTGGTGAGCACCAAAGACATATTGATTGATAATCCCTGTCATCTTCTAGTTCTTGTTAACAAAACTGTCCAACTATAGCCAAGGGCAACTCATTGGTGAGCACACCTGCACATACATACACATACTGACTCATTCATCTGTATACTATCTCACACACAACAGCTCATATATACATCTACACACCTAGCTACGGCAGGCAAATAGACCACTACATAGCTTGTGTCACATATGTGTTACCTACCATATATACTCGTGTTTAAGTTCTCCCGCGGATAAGTCAGGGCTTGAGTTTACTGTATATTACTAAGATAGATAGATAGATAGATAGATAGATAGATAGATAGATAGATAGATAGATAGATAGATAGATAGATAGATAGATAGATAGATAGATAGATAGATAGATAGATAGATAGATAATCACGGATAAGTTCTCCCACGGATAAGTCGGGACTTCATTTTACCATATAATTTCTGGTATTTTATAATGTCAGTCGTATAAGTCGAATGTGGAGAACTCACACTATTGGTCCAAGAGACTATGATATGCTAAAGCCCACCTGAGAGAGTAACCACGGAGCACACAGCCTTTTGTTTCTGTGTATTGTGCCCACGTGACCACACTGTAATAATACCCAAACTATTCTGAAGTGATGATTGCACTGTTTAGTGTTTTTTGTATCTCACACCCTCATATACCTTTATCATAAGAGCATCCCTTATCTACGATGGATCGTTCGATTAGAAGAAAATATGAAGCTGGTTTTAAATTAAAAGTCGTTGATGTGGAGAAAGAAATTGGTAACTGCACTGCAGCAACAAAAATCGATGTGTTTGAGAAACAGGTGTGAGATTGGAGGAAGCAAAAATATGTACAAAAAAAATGAAGTGTCGCATTTTTGAATGGGTGTATACTGTAAGTCTGGGTTTGATTTTATGATCAATTCAAGACCCAGCTTATATGCAAGTACATACGGTACATATATAAATGGTTTTCATTTACCAACCTAGGCATACACACACAGTCATCTACATAACCAAGTGACACACCAAGACATGCTGGCCTGCACAATTTCATTTACTGTATTACCTCCTGTATGTAGCATACTTACCAATAAAAACACATATCACCTTCACGCCTAAATGGAATTCACACTTGTATACTCATGTATGCTTCCTAACTTACACACGTAGTCATGTTCATACTCACCTGGCAGAAATTCAGATGTACTTATCAAGACATGCTCATCTGGACACCTTCAGTTAATACCAAACAGTCCCAAACATGCCATATCTCTCATAAGTACTCTCATGCACAAATACATCCATCCATCCATCATCCAACCCGCTGAATCCGAACACAGGGTCACGGGGGTCTGCTGGAGCCAATCCCAGCCAACACAGGGCACAAGGCAGGAACCAATCCCGGGCAGGGTGCCAACCCACCGCAGGACACACACAAACACACCCACACACCAACCACACACTAGGGCCAATTTAGAATCGCCAATCCACCTAACCTGCATGTCTTTGGACTGTGGGAGGAAACCGGAGCACCCGGAGGAAACCCACGCAGACACGGGGAGAACATGCAAACTCCACGCAGGGAGGACCCGGGAAGCGAAGCACAAATACATAAACATGTATAGTTCATATATATATACACATTTGCATACTCAACAGACACACTAAGATGTATTAAACCTACACCTTGTTTCTCACCCAAAGACTCCTACACCCACATATACAAACATCCACAAAGGCAGCCCACTGTTATACATACTGTACCTGCACATTGTCTTTTCTTACACACTTAGACTCACATACCCCTACAGATCACATTTGACACACATACTGTATACTATCCATCTGATGGCTACAGTAAATATACACACATGCCTTTTCCACTTTAAGATGAACATGAACCGTCCACATCAATACATCCAGAAGCAGACCCTCTCTCCACTTTTGACACACATATATACAAATGTACCTAGACACCCATCTAATACACCCCTTCCAACTCGACCCACCTACACATGTTTACGAATTCTTCTTGACTCACTGACATTCACAAGTGCAGTGCTGGCATACATTGACTCACACAAAAATATCTACAAGTAAGCACCCATCTAGAGCGCACTCATTTGTTTTCATGTGTACAAAATTGTAGTCCATACTCGCACTATGCACAAACACACCCTGCTCCTACTCTTTGATTCCCACAGACCCATCCCTTAATATACCCCCTAGACACCCTCCTAGTGCAAACAAACTCATATTTATTTGCTTTTTATTTTTTTCTTTGGCTCACAAGGGAGGCACAGTATAAATTTCAAGGAAGCTCCCCAGTTGTTTGCTGAATGCTGCCCAAGATCCCGGATGCACTCTCTTGTTTGCCTTGAGTGAATGCCTCACCCCTAATTAACACTGATTCAATCAGTCCATGTGCAAAGCTAACGGTCCAAGGATCAGAAGCCAAGTGGCAGTTGTTAGATGACTGATGACTCTGGATTTTACTCCGGTTTTAATCAGAAGTCCCGGTACGAGCCTCACTGGTAGTCTGATTGAATTTACAGGGGTGTGTGTGCTGCAGGCTATCCCCGGTGACAGCAGCTCCCTTTGTGGGCGAGCAGGCAGAAAAAAAAATATTCATCAAACAGAAATCATTAAACGGAGCAGATGGGGCTTGGTGTCTGCCTGTTTCTCCGAATGCCTGGAGACGCATGCCGTCCTGTGAGAGGAAGTGTCACAAAGCAAGCAGCAATCAGCTCAATGCTCTTTTCACCACAGGCTTCTTGCTTTTCATTTTGAAGATTTTTTTTTTCTACATGAAAATGTAAATACATTTAAAACCGACAGGGCTTGACAGCCTGGCCATCCACCGAGGCTATGACATAAGTTCATGACAAGGTGAGCTCCTGTGTTTGGGAACAGGATATATGGATGGAAATATGGAGTAAGGGTTTATAACATGGTATCCCGCCAACTACGTCATGCCAGTGTTTGACCAAAAGCATTACAGTTTCCCGATATCATTCTAGCCAACTCTGCATACTGGATGTGCATCTGTTAAGTCAATTTATCAAAGCTCAAAACCAATGAAGTGTATTTGGCATAAAACATTCATGGAGGCCAGTTTACCTTTGAATTCATCATCATAGTCCCAGGAAGGCACGTTTACAGAGTCCTAGTCATTATCCACAGCTGCTGATCTCATTAGACTAGGACTACATTGAAGGCAGAGGTTTGTCTTTGGATCTACCACCTAAAGGAGTTACAGTGGCAAACTTTTAACCAGTTCTGCCCTGACATTCCAAGAGCTAACAAGTATCCGCATTTTAGATGATAATTGGACTTATGCCCTGTTTTCTGGATCAGGCTTAAACTTCTAGTCTTTTCACTGAAAAAAAAAACAGAAATCCACTTACATTGCCGATTGAAAAAACAGTTTTCAGATATATTTCAGGGGAGTTAGAGTCAAATTCTTTAGATGTCCAATCATTAAAATTATTTTGTAGGTGTCACCTACTTCCATAATCGTTACAGTCCTGGAAGGATTTTAAGCTGCAGTCAACTGGTTTGAATGCTGTCAGCCTTAGTGGCTTCTTCTGCCCCAAAACAGACTCATCTTGCCAAGCTCCTCCATCATTGTTCCGTACCAAGCTGTTTCCAGATTTTCCAGATTTCTTTTCCTTGATAGCTCCCATTTTAAGGTATTTTATAGGATGCATTCATGATCCATTGGATCACAGCTTTCACTAGTGGACATCCAGCGTGAGTCCAGTGACTTTCACCTATCCGCAGAAGACCACCTTACTTTGCTGAAGAGCTGTGTTATCTCAGGAGTCTTATTCCACACATTTTGTCAGCGTTCTTTGTACTCCAAGGAGGGCTCATAGTTGTAATCTTGGCTTTCATCAGCAGTGGTCAAGGTTTCACTCAGAGGACACAGATGGTTGACATCTACTAATGATCAGACAGTAAACAGCATTTCTCAGTAGAGCCAATATTTCTTCAATATAGCATTAATAAATCCAGCAGATAAGCTTAGATGAGTCCATCATCAAGTGGTGCTTCTGCTGGCAGAGCTCTTAAAATCTTAAGGAGAAAGTATGGTGAATGGGTATGTGGCAGCTGAGGTACAGAAGCAAGTTATATGCTACAGGAAAGTTTAACACGACTTTAATCATTCGTTATTAACACACTTTAAAAAGCAGATCAAGAGATGATGGGGTACATATGGTCATGCATGTGAGCTTTGGAAGCAGCTTGAGAGCTCTGGTGAGGGTAGTTACCTGCCAAACCAGGGGCTGGCAATGTTTTCTGAAACCTTCTCTCTTCTTCCCTCTGCAGAACAGAAGACTGATGGCCATTCCACCACTAATGTTACTTCCATTGTCCGCCCTCCTGGACTCACCCCTTCCTGCCTGGAGCCCATATGACTGGAAGTTTTCAGTTCTTAGTTGGACTCACATCTGAAAAGTTGTCTCTGTTATCTTTGTAAAATACATTTGCTTTACACTTTACTGGGCCATGGACATGTCGGTTCTCTTCTCTTACAATGTAAGCTTAGTTACTATCTAGCATCCTTAACTTTTACCAGTTTAAACTCATCTAAATTTATATAAACAGCTACATAGAATTATTTTATTATTTTATGAAAAATCACATTATACTTAAATGGATGGCTAAGGAAAGTCTGGAACAGTGGCTAGGGATGTTCCCTCACTGCGGAATGACACTGTTTTTTTTTAAATTGTCCATTCATTGAATGTCTGAGTATGCATCTTCTCTACATGTCCATGCTCATTTTTTGCTAGTTTTCATGTCAGAGATGTTTATCTTCTTACATGGTGACTCAAATCTCCAGTTCTGGTAATGGATCCAAATCCCCTCAAGTGAAGTATTAACATTTATTTATATAACACATTTTCACACATGAAGGTAGCTGAGGGTAGTTTACAATAATAATAGCTAAATAAAATAGTGACAAAATTAAAAAAAAAAAAAAAAACAGTTCCATGGACAATACATTTGATGCTTGCTGAACACAATTTGGATGTATCTTATAGATTTTTGCCTCATGCTCACAAGAGTCAAGTCACCTTTAAATTTTCCTATCACATACTGTTTTATTGCAATCAACTGAATTTGTGATTTCCACTTGTATTGTAAGTATATGTATATTGTATGTTGTATGTGACACACATGCACATGGGGAGGTTGATGTTCTCACCTGATCCTCTCTCCTCTTGTTCCTTTGCAGACCAGCTGAAGATCCTGACTCTTAATGACATCACCATTAATCCACCCCCTGTTGACATCAATTCTGGCCAACCCTGATGACATTATTTCTGCTACCCAAAATTGCCCTGCCACATCAGTTCCTATTCCAGCTGTACTGACTCCACCTCTTCCTCCTACTCACCATATTTATAGAGCAGTCTCAATCTGTTAGTGAGTTCAGTTGTGAACTCCACTTCTCTTCACTTGCTGTTTGTTTCAGTATACGGGTGGCCACCCCCAAACCTTTTTCTGTCTGCTGTCTGATTTTGTATCACAACATACACAGTACAACAACCATAACTGGACCCCCTATGGTGATCTACTGTAAGTACAGTGGCTTTGCTACCAGGAATGCAGTTTGGATACCCAAGTGCTGTTATTTCCTTTGCAAAGGGGGCAGCCATGCTAAAGAGTCTCGTTACATTAAGAAGAACTGGAAGAAAAGTGTGGCACATAAACCTCTTATCCACCCAACAAACAGATGTTTGCCTCCTCTTTTTATAAATCTTGGACTGATGAAACATTTTGTGAAAACAACAAACATGGAAGGTGAAAGATTTCGATATTTGAGACAAATGTTTCTAAGATGCTAAGATTAAAGAAGGCATTTTCATTGGTCCACAAATCAGGCACGTTAACAATGAGAAGCAGTTTTGAAAATCTGGTAGTGTAGGAAATCACATTGAAGGCATTCGAGGATGTTGTTGAGACATATTTTTGGCATCTACAGAGCACCAAACTATGTCCAGCTGGTTGACAACAAGCTCATGTATACTAAACCATGAAGTGCAACAAGTTGCTAAGATTCATTTTCCGCATCTACACTTGGACTTCTTCCCTCTTAGTCTTAGTACAGTCAGTGATGAGCATGGCGAAAGGTTTCACCGGGGCATTGCAATGATGAAAAAGCAGTATCAGGACAAGTACAATCCAACAATACTGGCTGACTATTGTTGGACACTGAAATGAGAAACAGCAGACATTGAGTGCAGATGAAAATAAGCATCTTAACATTTTAGTTCATTTGAACCAATGCATTAAATCATTATCATTAAGCAATTAATACGCAACATTAATTCTTATTTGATACAGTTAATCTGAAATTCAGTTCAAGTTGAAGTTATCTATCACAGTCACAAAACTTTAAAATGGTTTCTTATCTAGTGTTATTTAAGACTGTAAGAAGTTAAAGGAAATGGATGTGGATGTGAAAGACCTGGGAGTCGTTGTGGACTCATCACTATTTACATTCACCCATCCAGAAAAGATGGCAGTACAGAAGCAATCAAGAAGGCTAACAGGATATTTCATGAGCTGTGGAGGGGATTTTGCTGAAGTTAAATAATGTACTAGTGAGAACACTCCTGGAGTTCTGTGTTCAGTTTTGGTCTCCATGTTACAAAAAAGACATAACAGCACTGGAGGAATCTCCAGAGAAAAGTGTCTAGGCTGAATCCAGGACTAAGAGGTATGGGTTATTAAGAGAGATTGAACGAGATGAACCTCTAAAGTTAAGCAATAGTGATTAAGAGGGGAAATGATAGAGATATTTTAAAATGATGAAAAGAAAAATTTGCACAATAGATCTCAATTGTTATTTTAAAATAAATTCTGCAATAAGACCATGGGGACATGGCTGTAAACTTGTTAAGTGCATGTTTTGTACAACTTTTAGAACATTTTTCCTCACGCAAAGAAGCACAAACACATGGAATAAATTACTAAGTAGTGTGGTAGAGAAAAGGACTTTAAGGACCTTCAGATGTTGACTTGATATTATTTTGGACATTCTAGATGAATAGAAAGGACAAGCTTATTCGGCTGAATGGCCTGATCTCGACAGTATTTTTTTAATAACTTTACTGTTTCTAATAATGAATATGAGAGCATCAAATCTAGTCTTAGTTTGTAAATTACATGATGGGAGACTGATATCTTTTTATACAAACATTAGAATGAGGGGTGAAAGAAAGCAGATGTTAGAGTCAATATTGCTTTTTTCATTTTTTCATATAGGATGGTATGGCAGCACACTAGTTAACACTGCAGCCTTATGGATCCATTATCCTGGGATCAATGTCTGTGGGAAGTTTTCATGTTCAGTGTCCGTAATCATTTTTTTCTGACATCCCTGAAGACATTTTCGGATGTTAATTGACAACTCCAGATATGCCCTGTGTGGACATGGGCATGTGTGTGAGTGATTTCTGCAATGCTTGGGCTTCATGTTAAGGCTGGTTTAGTTTGGGCCTGCTGCCACCCTAAATTGGATCTAGAGAGATTGAGAATGTTATGTATATGATATCAACAGACACTTGACAGATTAGTGAACAGTGCAACTGAAGCAATTCCCAGCCCGGTCTCAGCAGCACACCCAGTAAGCACAGTGCCTAAAGTTTATGATGTCTGACTAGCTGGTGACATGAGGTGAATGTCTGTAGCGCTGTCAGCGTGAATGTTAATGGGCAGAAGTCATGAAATAAGCCTTGCCACATCAGTCCAGAAAGCTGATAAATCAGACAAGTGCCTCATCAGAACAGGAGACGCCTCGCCTGCACTCTATAATAAACATCAAAAGAACACCTTTGACATTTCGGATAACTTGCAAATGATGATGCAGAAGGATCTTTTGCCACTACAAAGGGAGAACAAAAGAAGGAACATGAAAGAGAAATCAATAAACATATGGCAATTAATAAAACATTTTCTGCTGAACACACTACAAAGAGTTCTTTATACTAGGGTCTGGAGACATTGCAGCAGCAGATGACCAATCATTGGAGTGTGCCATCAGTAAAGCTTGTGGAGTTTATATAAAAGAATGACAAGATGGTCATGAAGGAGCCCACTGTAGATGGAGATCATGAAAAGTGTATGGGATTTTCACAGAACAACCAGCAGACTGTTTTGCAAGAAAGACTTGACGTGTGGTGAGATGGTGACCGGGAAATGGTTGCTGAAGAAGATTGTGACCATTTTGTAATGATCTTGTACTGGCACCTAACTGCAGAAAGGTTTATGAGGTTTATCCAGGTGGAATAAAGAGGGGCAGCTGGAGCGCATGGAAACATGGAATAACTGTGTAGTGTTGTGTCAATGTGGCTAAAAAATTGCCCAGCTAGATAAGAGAAAAGATTTGACCAAAGAAAGTGGTACAGTGTACCTACAAAGCTGGACGCTTGAGGCTTAGTCCACACTAAGATAGATAGATAGATAGATAGATAGATAGATAGATAGATAGATAGATAGATAGATAGATAGATAGATAGATAGATAGAGAGTAACCACGGAGCACACTGTATTGTATACCTACGTGACCACATGGTAATACCTGAACTACTGTATTCTAAAGCAACATTTGCACTGATTTGTGTTTTTTGTATCTCACACCCTCATACACGTTTATTGTAAGAGCATCTCTTATCTACAATGGAGCTTTCAATCAGAAGAAAATATGAAGCTGGTTTTAAATTGAATGTCGTTGAAGTGGCGAAAGAAATTGGTAACAGCACTGCTGCAACAAAATTTGATGCATCTGAGAAACTGATGTGAGATTGGAGGAGGTAAGAAAATGTAAAAAAAAATGTAAGTGTCTGAATGGGCGTATAAGTTGGGGTTTGATTTTATAATCGATTTTTCAGGTTTCAAGACCCGACTTATACATGAGTATATATGGTAGTACTAAGTGATCTGAAAAGTTTAAAGTTAAACAGCAATCACTAATAAAAATAATTAACAATTAATGATATTGTAACTAATAAAGAACAGATTACTAAAAAAGAAGAGATCAAAAGAAAGAAAATAAAAAATAAAATAAAATCAAGGGTGAGATCTTTGTGACATCCTGACATTTCAGCTAATCTCTTTTCCTTTTGTTTTTTTAAGAGCCCAACAATCATTTTAGCATGTGCACAAAGTTGGACAAAGTCAATTGGATATTTAGGATATGCTTCATCTTGCTATGCTCCTGATCTTGGTGATCGTCAACTTCCTCTTCTTATATTTAACAAAGAGGCTTACATTTTCCAGCAGTTGATCACAAGAAGCTGGTAAACATAAAATTTTGCTGTATTTTTTGCCCACTCCAGATATGATGTCATTTTCACCAGCGCCTTCAATTTCCAAATTTTTGTTTTCAGAGCTAAATCCTAAGTGGACTGACTTGGATACATTGATGGATTCAATGAGGAGAAAAGGTGTTGTTGAAGAAGAAGAACTTGGTTAGCAATTCTCTTTAATCTGCCTTAGTTCAGCACTCTCTGATTAACATTCACACTTCCCAAGATTAGCAGGCCCCTCTGAGTCCATATTGTTAAGCATAATAAAATGTCAGGAGGATTTTTAGGATTATTTCTTGTTTTTTTCACTGATCTGTAATTCTTTCAAAATAAATCATCTGTAGAAATGCCAAGATTGCTGTCCTTTTTCCATTTTTTGACTACTCACAATCACCTCACTCTCAATGATCTCTCCAGTGTTCTTGGACTCCTTATGAACTATAAAGCATAGCAATATGTTTTCCTTAAATTTCTGAATGACAACATACCATCCATAACAGAAAATGCTGCATGACAAATGTCAAGCAACGTAAGGCTGTTTTCTGTACTCTAATTTTAAATAATGAGTGCAGTTTCTTAACCACCACTCCAGCATTTAGACTTAAATCAAGATAACTGAGGCACACTCCTTTTAAGGATTAGAATAATGTAATTTATTGATAAACAAAGACATATAAGACTGGACACAGACATACAAACATATAACATATAAGCTGGCCATTTACTGGTGTTTAGAGTTCTACTTTATCTTGGCATAGAAAAATAATTTAATGATACCAAGTCTTAAAAGATAATGTCCAATGTTGTGTGGAGTTGTTCCTTTGTCATTGGTTCGGGTTCAAGTGTAGGATTCTTAATGTGTTGGAGTGCACTCTTTGTCTTTGCTGCATGTCAGTGCTGTGCTGCTGCTTCCTCAGCTTGCCTTCTGCTGTCTTTTGCCACTTCGTAGGGAAAAGGCATCAGTCTTTCTGGCACAAGAGATTAGATGCTGAAGTTTCCTTCTTGAAGTGCTGGCTGCTTCTCAGCTTTCTGACTGGCTCACTGTTTAGCTTGGTAAACTAGATCTTGGATTCAGCTCTTCAATAAAGAGTGGCTCATAGCTTTGTAAGCTTCAGAAACCAAGTTTCAGAAGGTCATTTTGAATATTTCTCCCTCCCTGAGAGAATCCCAGAGAGGGTGTCCCAAGAGAATACCCAGGGAGTTCATTGAGTATCCAGCAAATATCTGAGAGAGCTGCTTCCTTGTACTTCTTCCTTTGAGAGATGGGGTGCATGTGGTTTTCAAGGAAGGTTGAACATTCTCCTGATGGGATTAAAGTCACTTCCAGTTACAAAATCAGTATATTCTAATAGGCAATAGGCCTTCTGGGTCAAGAGGTCTGCAGAGAGGCCTGTAGCAAAATATAAGTGCAACAAGAATGAATCCATAAAAATAAAAGTGAAGTATCAGAAAAATGTATCAGTGTCTTCCAGTTACTGCTGTGTGCCATAATACCTACATTTAACACATGGTATCTTCTGAGATTTGAGTTCTTTTAATGAGAGATTCAGAATTTATCCATGTTACTGCCAAGGGAGTTAAGTTACATCATCCATGTTAATGTTTACTAACTCCGCAACAGAAAAGATTAACTCGGTTATCAGCACTCTGACTCTCTTGCTAGTGAATTCAACCAGGGGAACTTTAGAAAGAGCAAACATCTATCAACATGTTCTATTTGAGGACACAATAAGCTGAACCTGCTCTAAACAAATGTCAATGCCTTTAAGTGTAAACCTGTGGCACAACCGGGCAGATCTGAGCACAGCTTACTGCCACCTACAGGCCTGTTATCAGGTGGCAGTAGCTCTCTTGTTATCACATCCCAGGTCTTGCCAGCAGGGAGTTTATATGTTCTCCCCTTCTCTGCATAGGTTTCCTCCGGGAGCTCTGGTTTCCTTCCACTGTCCAAAGACATACAAGTTTGGTCAATCAGTGTTGCAAATTGGCCCTAGTGTGTGTTTGGTGTGTCTGCCTTGTGATGGACTGGCACCCTGTCTAGGGTTTCAGTTCTATTTGCCTCACAGGAACTTCTGACTTGACTGAAAATAAGAGAACCGTTGCTGTCTAATAACAGGTTTTTAGGTTGGGAGTATTTTAGATCAGGATTGTGGTCAGTTCTGCCCAGTTGTGCCACAGATTTATATTTAAAGGAATTTAACAATCAAATAAAGCAGATCCCGTTGCTCTGTCCACAAATGAAACATGAACCATACTGATAGAAGTTTGTAAATATAATCAGGCACATAAAGTTAACTGCCAGACATAACACACTTTGCCTGAATTTTAGACATTAAACTGAATTTTGGATATGGTGGTACAGTGGTTAGTTCTAGTGTTTTATGATTCCAGAGACCTGGATTCATTTTTCTTTATACAGAGCACAACTCAGGAGCTACAGACAGTTGCAAAAGGATGGTCATCTGGCCTGTGTAATAGACAATCTACAGTATAAAAATGAAACACTCAAGATGAAATGCTTTTGATTGATTTATCCCTCATCATCTTCTAACTGAAGTTACTGAAGTATAACCAGTCAGTTTTGTAGTAGGTTATAGTTTTTGTTGGAGCTGGTCTGGTGTATGAAGGTTACTGCATTACACCAGATTTCTTAAAGTTCTCATACATGTTGTGGTCACCAGGGGGCACTGCAGCTCCCCAAACATTCGACACAACACAAGTTCATCACAAACAAAAAGTTTTATTGTGGAGAAACTCTTCCTTCAGCAAGCGCTTCCCATGCCACAACCAAAGTACAGATTAAGCAAAGCAACACTTTGCTTCTCTGTTGTCTTTGTCTTCTCTGTCTCTCTCTCTTTGCATCCTCCACTCCTGCAGCAAGCTTCATTCACTTCATCCCGACTCTGGCTCCCAGAGTTGAGACAGGCAACTCCTTTTATGTTATGACTGGAAGTATTTCAGGTGTCCTGAAGCTGTGGCTCAGAAACACTTCTGAGTGATATTGGAGCCAGACCAAGAAGGGCTCGCCAGTACCTTCAGCAGCCCCATGGAACCAGAGTGTCAACAAACTCCAATTCCCAAGATGTCCTGTGGGAATCCATAGCAATGCCATAGGACAGGGGGGCTGCCATCTAGAACTCTGGGGGAGACAAAGCCCTGTGCAAGCTGTCTCCCCCTGTCCTTCCAGGCTATGGGTGTTCTGACTGGGTAGATTGTCAAGTGGCCTCCTTCTCAATGTGTAGAGCGAACGAATTGGCCTAATGTATAGTGTGAGTGCAAGGCAGAAACCAATTCTGTATCCTGATACACTTCACATGACTGGGGACCCATTCAGAGTTGGTTTCTGCCTTGCAGCCAAAATTGTAACAAAATTGTAACACAACAATAAATAAGATTGACAGGCAAGTGTTATTATTGTTTATAAAAATTATGGGGTGGGAAAGACAGAGTTAAGTATTAATTACTTTCTTTCACCTTGTTTTGGAAAATAACTTATACATTTCTTTTTAATATGTCATTGAGGTAAGTAAATTATTGTTTATCTTCACCTGTTATTGTGAGTCAAAAGTATAATTATCTTTATTGGTTAGTATAACTTTAAACATGTTCATTTTGATACTTCCGTGAAGGCATAGCAAACACATATAATCAAAAAGTCCTACCATACATATTATACGTGTAAGATTTTTACATTTTCTTTTAAGGGCAGTTCATTGGTGCAGTGATTAGTGCTCCTTTCAGAAGGGTCCAGCTTTCTGGGCCCAGCCTCTTTGTGGCACGTTTGCACAATTCCTGTCATTTCAAGCACCCACACAGGACGCAGGATCAGTCCCAAAGCATTAACAATATGCCCTTTAA
The DNA here is from genome assembly GCF_900747795.2 of Erpetoichthys calabaricus. Classification (NCBI taxonomy): domain Eukaryota; kingdom Metazoa; phylum Chordata; class Cladistia; order Polypteriformes; family Polypteridae; genus Erpetoichthys; species Erpetoichthys calabaricus. The sequence goes on from NC_041402.2 coordinate 37,769,804, forward strand.
TTGGGTTAAGTGGGTTTGGAAATGTTATATTATTTTCTTTAAAAAATAGCAAGTGTTATTTAAATTTCAACAATGATGCAATTGAAAGGAAAGTAAGAACACCTCTGTTTTGCTGTATGCAGACATTAATATGCAAAGGTATTCTAATACTTGTTAACAAAATATACACATGACATGTTTTATATATTATATGTGGAATAAAATATGCAGGTTTTTGGGGATAGAAAACAAGGAATATGGCTCTCTAAAACCTCATTCACACTTCCATGTTTACCTGTATTCTTTTCCACAACTTCATAAGGCACTTCAGCAAATTCACTTCTATTTAAACCTCTTGTTCACATTGTCACATAGGAGTGCATTGTGTTTTTAAATAATGCTGCATATTTTACACATAAAAACACCCCAAACTGCACAGTCACATGCATTACAGTGTTTCCTCCACAGAAAAATTCACTATATGGGAAGCTGCAGCTCGGATTCCCACCTCTGCTTTTACTGAACGGTTCATGATGTGTGGACCACGAAGGTGGCGCAGTGGTAGTGCTGCTGCCTTGCAAGAGATCATCACCTAGATCCTCCCTGCATGGGAGCACTTTAAGTAGTGAGAAAAGTGCTACATAAATATAAAGAAATTATTATTAGTTGTACTATGCTTTGTGCAATGTCAATCTTTGAGTTTCTTTTCTGTCTCCTATACATCTTTAGGATTGTGAGCAGCAAGGTTGTCATTATAATAGATAAAGTGGGGATTGTATCACCAGAACAACCATAACACATGGTTTACAGTTCAACAGAATGTGTACCCCAAGCTAGGAAATGAGTTCGGTGATTTTTTTTTTCTTGTTAGACATCTTTATTTAAAAATTAGATTCATGAATTAATACCTGTAAATGTTTCCATATAGAAACAAGATTCTTTTCTTCTTCTGCCAATGGTACAGATTTCGCAGGGAGAGAACACCATTTATTTTCCAATTTTTCACTATGTTTTCAAATTCGCTCCACTCAGTATGGCCAAGCCAACTTTGACTTGGCCATTGACCTGATCAGCACATGTGAGAATAAATCTGAGTGGCCAAAGAAAACCAACGTATTTCGGGGCTAACGTGCTTCATCCTCACAGAACTGTGACCAGGCTGAGATTTGAATCCAGTCTTCTGGAGTTATAAAGCAGTGGGACCAGATACTACACCATAGTGCTACTCACTTTATGAAGTAATATAAATTACTCATGCCTTTTGGAACACCTAGTTGAAACTTGCTCCCAATTTAAAAACCTCACCATTAATTGCATACATTTTTCATACAAAAACTTTCTCACTGAAGACATAAAATGAAAGGGGATTGATTTTGGAAAACGATTTTATATCCTTTTTAAAATATATGTCATAATCCTCTGTCTGTTGCTCAGATATTTTTTCCCCAAAAATAACGAATTTATTAAACAAATCAAACAAACATGAGAGGGGCAGATACTAACTGAGCACAATTTAACAAGTAAATAAACTAAAAGAAACCCCAGACCCAACACTGGGCATATCTCATCAGGTTTCTAATCCTGATTATAAGGTGGGGTGGCTCAAACACTTGCCCATTATTCAAAATATATTGCCACAATCCTTCAAGTGGGCTCTTACCCCAACACACCTTTACTCGCCACTTTTCAGCTATATCTGTAGGGTACAGACAGCACTGCAGTGACTGGTGAGCCTCCATTTCATGAATTAATGAGGTATGCAGACCCTTCCCTGCATTCTGCCAGCTGCAGGTAATTCCATACAATATGAACCATTCCAAAATTGTGTCCTTTTGCTCTTTTGCTTCCTGTCCATTTTTACCCCCACACCGTCTTGCCAGCCTGACATCATTTTATAATTTATATATGTTATAGTAATTTGAAACAAATTATGAATGTCTTTTTACACAAATTTTAATTATGAACATTACATATGGAACTAAAATATATGTTAAAGAAGGAACAAAACAACATTAATGACACTGGTCTGCACAAAAACAAAACAAATTTCACTCCGGTCAAAATTTTTAGGTCTTCTTTATAGATTTGAGTGAGTTCAATTCATAGTGGACAACATGGTTGCTCTAACATTCAGTCTTTGAGAGATGAAGGTTTAAAATGAAAAAACATTTTTTGGAGAAAAAGCATAATAACTTTTAAAATGAACTATTTAGACTTGGAAAAAAATTAAGATAAAATATACCTGTAATTGTTTTAAATATAACTACAAAAAGTAGTCACTTGATATTTTTTTCCTCTTATAATAGGGTGAAACTGTTTTGCCACGGTGGATGTCTACAAGCACAGACACATTCACTCCGCTGTCCACTGTAACGTCTATCCATTTGAATGATGTTCAGGTGGAACCGCTTTGGGGAAAAAAAATAACAAATTAGTATGTAGGAAGTGAATTTGTAAAGACATGCTGCACCCAAGTCTCCCCGTGACATTGCTCAGGTTTAAGCAGGCTTAGAAAATAGTATGTTATGATATGGTTTGTTGCACCCAAGTGCTATGTAGGAACAGAGAAGCTCCTCAGCTAGTTCCTCATAGATTTCTGACTTTGTCTTCCAAAGAAATTCATGGCATACTCTTTTTGTTTTTTGTTTTTTTACTGTTTGTTTGCCTATTACCTGGTCAAGAGAATGGATGGATCAACCCAACCTTGCACATTTCTGCAAAAGCCATTTAATGAAAAAAAGTCTTTCTTCTGGACAATAAAAAAAGCATCTTCTTAACATTCCAAATATCAATTCCTGGAATAACAAGAGAGAACAAAATACTGATTAACAGCAAAAAATGTGTACCAAATACTTGTTTTGGGGTTGTTGCCACTTTAATTTTATTTATTTATTGATTGATTGATTGTATTATTTGTTCTATAAGAATGTATTATGATTGTCTGAGGGAATGAAAAGGCTGATATGCAGGTAAATATTTTGGGCACCAAATCAGCCATTCCTGTTAACTTTTTAAGTTTTAAAGTTGTTAAGTTTTTAAACAAAAATAACGCACAATGGTGTTTTTAAAGAAAGAGAAAATGCTGCCCCCATAACAATGTGTTTTAATCGTTCTTAGTGGCTTCTTCACTCGTTATTTGGATGTGCAGTTGCTTTGCTCAAAGATGCTTAGACAATAAGTGACGTCTCCTTCTGGGTGGTTTCACTTTTAGAGCTCAAGGACTAGAAGGGGTGGAGTCAATTGCTCTCAATGTGGAGGAAGAAGAAGACAATACATTTAGCTGCAGTGCCCACTCTTGGTTTGGGGTGGCATCACACGCCTAGGAGGAACTCGAAGGGTGGTCCTCTGGTGCTCTTGTGGGACAGTATCCTTGTTTTTTTATGTTTCTACTGCTGTATGCATCTAAATAATCTAACTAACTTTAAGAATGAGATAGACTGTTATTTGTCAGCTCAAAATATATTCAAATAATATTCTGATCATGCCATAAAAGAAATGTAATTCAATTTTTAAAAATCTTTTTTTTTTCAAATCAACTTTTTTACTAAAAACTTGAAATCTCATGCAAACCTTTTGTGGTAGAGAAATTCCTATTTGAGAAAGTGATTCAGCACACCAAAATCTATAAAATATACTTTTTTTTTCATGGAAAGATCATTGGACATTTAACACCTTTCTGTGGGATAATTCTAGAAGTTACAAATTGGAAAATAAAGTTAGGAAATATGGACTATGCAAAAACAGAAATGTGAAGAGGTCCAAATAACTTGCTCATTCAAGTTCTGAATTCGATTAGGTCAGTGCAGGCTTGAATGGACATGGCGGCAATGTCAGATGTAATGACATTGGGAGGGCATCAGTGCATCACTGGCCACACTTACTTGTATCAGAACGACTCAGTGTCACCAATCAGCCTAACCCACAGGTCTCTGGGATGTGAGAGCTAACTGGAGCAGCCAGAATGGATGGATCAACCCAACCTTGCACATTTCTGCAAAAGCCATTTAATGAAAAAAAGTCTTTCTTCTGGACAATAAAAAAGCATCTTTTTAACGTTCCAAATATCAATTCCTGGAATAACAAGAGAGAACAAAATACTGATTAACAGACAAAAAATGTGTACCAAATACTTGTTTTTGGGTTGTTGCCACTTTCATTTTATTTATTTATTGATTGATTGATTGTATTATTTGTTCTATAAGAATGTATTGTGATTGTCTGAGGGAATGAAAAGGCTGATATGCAGGTAAATTTTTTGGGCACCAAATCAGCCATTCCTGTTAACTTTTTAAGTTTTAAAGTTGTTAAGTTTTTAAACAAAAATAACGCACAATGGTGTTTTTAAAGAAAGAGAAAATGCTGCCCCCATAACAATGTGTTTTAATCGTTCTTAGTGGCTTCTAAACTCGTTATTTGGATGTGCAGTTGCTTTGCTCAAAGATGCTTAGACAATAAGTGATGTCTCCTTCTGGGTGGTTTCACTTTTAGAGCTCAAGGACTAGAAGGGGTGGAGTCAATTGCTCTCAATGTGGAGGAAGAAGAAGACAATATATTTAGCTGCAGTGCCCACTCTTGGTTTGGGGTGGCATCACACGCCTAGGAGGAACTCGAAGGGTGGTCCTCTGGTGCTCCTGTGGGACAGTATCCTTGTTTTATTTATGTTTCTACTGTTGTATGAATCTAAATAATCTAACTAACTTTAAGAATGAGATAGACTGTTATTTGTCAGCTCAAAATATACTTCAAATAATATTCTGATCATGCCATAAAACAAATGTAATTCAATTTTTAAAAATCTTTTATTTTTTTTTCAAATCAACTTTTTTACTAAAAACTTGAAATCTCATGCAAACCTTTTGTGGTAGAGAAATTCTTTTTTGAGAAAGTGATTCAGCACACCAAAATCTATAAAATACACTTTTTTTTCATGGAAAGATCATTGGACATTTAATACCTTTCTGTGGGATAATTCTAGAAGTTACAAATTGGAAAATAAAGTTAGGAAATATGGACTATGCAAAAACAGAAGTGTGAAGAGGTCCAAATGACTTGTTCATTCAAGTTCTGAATTCGATTAGGTCAGTGCAGGCTTGAAGGGACATGGCGGCAATGTCAGATGTAATGACATTGGGAGGGCATCAGTGCATTACTGGCCGCACGTACTTGTATCTGAACGACTCAGTGTCACTAATCAGCCTAACCCACAGGTCTTTGGGATGTGAGAGCAAACTGGAGCAGCCATGACAAATGCAAAGAATACAGGGAGACCCAGATACACAATCAATGGAGTTCAACAGTAGAACTTTAAAAATGTATGGCAGCAGTACTACAAACTGTTATGTCTCAATGTCCACCATCATTGCATACTTAAAAGAACTAATTAAGCAGGTATAAAAAGGGAGAAGTGAAATAAATTGTAGCAAAGCATGTACAGAGCATAACACCAAATGGTATAAGACAACCTGGCATACTGTAACATAACATAACAAAACATAACAGAACTTTCCGTTAAAGTAAAGGGTAATTAGTCAAATAATAAGTTGGGGCTTCAAATGGAAGTTGGGGACATTTATATGTGTAAATAATGTAGTAAAAAGCTAGCAGCAATGTTGTAGTGCTGCAGACATCACACCAGTTATTAAACACAGTTGTTGGAGCTCAGTCCAGTCTTCCTGTCACCATCAGGAGCAATGATTCTGGTGTGAGCCGGATGTGGGCTTTTTATTCTTCCTAAATGGAAAAGGTGGAGCCATAGGTGGAGGATAACTGACACCATTCTCCATTCAGGTGGTGTTCCTCTGTTTTCAAGAAGGGAGGATAGAGAAAAAGTGAACACCCCCTTACTATTACCCCAATGTCCCTGTAAAAGACTCACCATGCTTCCTTCAACCTGTTTATTCTAGTTAAAGACTGAATTGAATATTGCAGTATCGTTACATGCAAATAAGAAACACTTCCAGACAGGAAGTCAGTTAATCACAGGGTGATTGTGCTAAGTATTATAGACAGTCTGAGAGACAAGCTGCGGGCCGAGGGGCAGGGGGAGGCGGGACCTCAGGAGTAGGGAGCCAGGTGGAGCCTTCCTCACTCACATGCCAGCCTCCGTTCGAGTCACTCTACCTCTCACTACATGTTGGAGTGTACCTTGCCTCCGCATAGCTACCAATACCTGTTTGTTCAGCAGACATTATCATCTAGAGATTGTTAAACAGTAACGTTTGAGAGAGAGAGAGAGAGAGAGAGAGAGAGAGAGATCACAACTACATGTGTTTTAGAGGGTACCTGCCACCTGCTCATTGGCAGAGATATCACGGCCCCTTGCTCTTCACCCCACGAGCGGGACGCTTTCCCATCAGAGCTGAACACGATCGGATACAGTGACAACATTTGATGTTGGAGGGTACCTACCTTCCGCTTGGCCAGAGATACCTTGCCAACTGTTTACATTTTTGGCAAAGTGATCACAGCTACATTCTTGCCCATGATAGAAAAACCAAAAATATTGTATATAAAGAGGACCTCGGATACAAAAGCTATCAATATAATATTATAATTTTTAAAGTTTGTCCTGTTTCACTACTATGCGGGCAGAGCCGCGGGGGACAGCTAGTTAATTAATAATTAACATTTTCTCATAAATGCCCATTTCACAATAAAATGATTGCATTTTATTTTTTCATCAGTTTTGTCAATTATTATTTTGTTTTTTAATTCACATTTTTGTAGAAAGTTCTATAATTATGCATTTTTTTCCTGGCTTTAACCCTCAACTGTGTTGTATACTCTAAGAAATAAAATAGTGGATGGATCGTAGGAGATGGGGGTATGCATTAAATTTTGTCATTTTGTTAAATTTTGGAGGAAACAAACTAATCCTTGTTATCTGGTGTAAGTATAAATGTAAATATCAATTTCTGGAAATTACTGTGAGATGGATGTCAGTCTTTGCCTGTGATTGCATGGAAGCCATTGGGTCAAGCTGCATGAATCCCCAGCAACCCAATTCAATATTTACATGGAAAGGAGTGCACTGGTGGAGTGTGTGTATGTGCTCTGTGTGTGTGTGTGTGTGTGTGTGTGTGTGCGCGTGTGTGTGTGTGTATGTAAGCTGGTGGTGGGGGATGAGAGGGGGTCTCTTGTAATGCTTGTCACACAAAGGAAAAACTGAAACAGCCTTATCCCACAGCAATCAGATTAGAGTGGATTTCTACTTAGCTAAACTGCGAAAGGAAAGCTGATCATCTCGAAATGATTTGATTAATATTTTTTCTTTTTGTTTCATCCCATAAAGATTTTACCCCGACCCATTTGCTCTCTTAAAATCCCTCATCAGTAACTTCCTTTTTCAGCCACCTGAGGGTGCTTGCTACAAGCTTGAAAGCAGCCAAAGTCCTTTTGTTGTAAATAAACATGACAGGATCAGCTCTGTCAAATAAACCTGCATAATGGTGGGATGGCGGGCAAGGCAATCATGCATATAATGACATTTTGACTTTTCATTCACCTGGGATCAGACCTAGAGATTGCTGGCAATTTGGGAAAAGCCTACACAGAATGCCCTAGAGGCTCTGGGGTGGTTGTCGCCAGTGCGTACCCAGTGAATGCTGCAAGAAATGAAAGACAGGTGTGCTGGCACGCTGTCTAACTCATTTTAGTTTTAGCACTAGATGACTCTGCACTAGTGATAGGTTTACTTTCCAAAAAAGAATCCAGACACCTCTGATTGTGAATGCTCCTTCTCAGGATTTTGTGTGTCTAAAGCTACAGTCTCTTGAAAGAGCTGGCATCTCTGAGGGGGACCAACAAACATGCAAGCAACTGGAATCTGCATTATGATAGTCAGCCATTTAAACCGGGTCAGAATTGTCATCTTCGAAGTGACAGAGGCCCCAGGAGGCCATAAGCCAGAATACACCTCACTCAGCAGTTCATCGCAGACTTATGAATTTAAGCCTAGCTTGGTGAAGTGAGCTTGGGACATTTATTACCTTGACATATGGTGGCATTTCTGCATTAAGGGCCAGAGGGAGACAGCCCCACCAGATGTCGCGCAAAATTAGTAATAAGCTTCCCTCATCTATTTAACTTATTATTTAAATCCATGCCAACCGTTAACTTTGTTTTCTTAAGCACTTTTCTCACAATTTTCCATTATATGCTCAATGTAATGTCTTATCACTCTTTATCTGGAGGAAAATTTCTTTTTTGCATTATATGAAATTGGTTTCCTGCTGAAGTGCTGGCTCTACTGGCCCCACAGTGATCTAGGTTTACCCCAAGTGAGTGTAAACCTTCCATTTTAAGGATGGGGACTTAAAGACTACGAGCTTTTATTCTCTCCATTAAAATTGGTGCTTTTTTATTTTAGCCTTTCCCATTTAAGGCTATGCAGTACAAGCCAATAAAGATGTAAAATTAGTCCTGTACCACTGATCAATGCCAGAACTGTATAGACATTACACTGAACAGCCTGAGTAGCATCTTGAACTTCATGTACTGCTCAAGAGGTTTACCTGATGGCACTAAATTTGAAAAAAAGCCACCAAGGAACCTTTACATGGGCTCCTTCTAGGTTATGGAAAAGAAGCCCAGCAGTATGATGCTCCTGTTTCAGTGAAGCACAGAGACCTGGTGTGTTAAATAGAAGGTGTTTAGGAAATCATTTTTTCAATTCTCCGCCATCCTGCACTGTCCAGCAAACATCTAACCACTCGAGGGTTGGCACTGCCTACCAAACAACCCCAGAGTCTTTTGTGTTACTTTGGATGTTATATCTGTGTTCTTGTGGTTTGTTCTTTTTCATCCGTAAGACATTTGAATCTGATTTCACTTTAGCAGATCATAGCCAGTATACAGTATATTCTTAGGTAGTGGATAGTTGCAAGGCTCTCAGTTTACTTAACATTTAAATCTATCTTGCTATATTTTGTAAGATGATGTTGATATAATCATTATATTCCGATACCATTCAAGACAGTAACATTCCTGTTGGTGCAATTGGTGTTTATTGGCATATAAAATATTTTTTGACATGCTGTACTGGGGCAGAAGATGTCTATTGGCAGGAGTGTTGGGTTTTTTTTTGTGCATATATTTTTTACTTATTCCTACTGAGTGTATTGGCAGGAGCTACAATCTCATTTCAGATATCCCAATCGATGATGATCGGTGTGTCAGAAGTGAACTATGAACTCCAATCTTCAGGTTGTGAGGCTGCAAAGCCACCAATGCACCATTGAGCTGACCCGTCTTTATACCATGTTTTAAAAAAGCCCTTTGACATGGATTTCAGTTATTCCCCATAACCATTCACCAGTTATTCAATTAATGATGTTAGAAATAATATAGTACATTTCCCCAATACTGATCCTCTTAAACCCCGGTACTCCATTTTAAACAAATTAAATTCTTTCGCCAGGATAGATTTACCTGATTTACATAAAATAATTTCTCATCTGAGATCCTCCACCTGAATCCTTGACCCAATACCAACAAGTTTTTTCAAGAGGTATCTGGTGTGCTAATTGATAGCATTCATCAGTAACTCATCATTAGATACAGGGGTCTTCCCAGACTGTCTTAAGACTGCTGTAGTTAAACCCCTGCTCAAGAAAAATTAACTTGACTCCTCTGCTTTTGAAAGTTTTAAACCTATTTCTAACCTGCCTTTCTTAAGTAAAATCCTAGAAAAGACAGTCGGTATGCAGCTAAATAACCACCTCAAAAAATATGCTATTCTTGATAAGTTTCAGTCGGGTTTCAGAACAAATCACAGTACAGAAACTGTACTCATTAAAGTAGTAGATGACTTGTGGGTAAAAGGTAAAGAATTTAGGGGTAATTATTGACTCTGACCAGAATTTTAAATCACATATTAATCAGATTACTAGGACAGCATTTTTTCACATAAGAAATATAGCAAAAGTTAGACCTCTTATAACTTTGCAAGATGCTGAGAAATTAGTTCACACTTTTGTTGTCAGTCAGCTAGAATGCCTTACACCTTACACTCCAAATTGTAACCTTAGATCTTCAAATGAGTGTCTGCTGATAATTCCAAGAGCTAAACTTAAAAGAAATTTAAATTTTAAAAAAAAATGTATTTTTATATTTTGTGCTTAAGCACCCATGACCCTGTAGTTAGGATATAGCGGGTTGGATAATGGATGGATGGATGTGCTTAAGCACTCTGTGTTAAGTATGTCAGAAACATAATTATTAGGGCCAAAAGCATTAAAAACATTTTCTGTCCACATCAGGATTCAAATCCTAGGCATCAGTTTGGAAATGCGCCATCTTCCTGTTGCACCACTGCAGAAAGTAGTCAAGGCTTTGCATCAGTGCTTTGTGTCGACACCAGGACCAATTTACCAGGGGGTTACTGGATTTTCATGTGGATTGGTGATGTATGATCATAATACAAATATCACCCACATTACTTGTAATTGAAAACACATGGCTTGAATAAGTCGATGGGACCACTAGCTTTGTCGTCTCAATAGACAAAGAGACATGAAAACTTTGCCACCTGTGTGACAAGTTTCATTTAATTCAAGTCCATTTGAAGAGCCAGGGAGACCTGTTGCCTCACTTCACATTAGACAAAGCCACCTGAAGCTTAAAATGGACCATAGACTTTACTTTGGATAAGCCAGTGGGACTTCTAGCTTCTTTTCTTTAGATTATAGCATTGCTGACACGTCACCTTGCATATGATGATGCGATCTTTAGCTGCACTTCGTAAGACAAGAACTTAGCTTTCTTCATGTTTTCAAAGAAACTTCATTAAAAGCCAATCATAAAGAAAGACATTAGAATCTTCACTTTTCAGGCTTAATTCCTCAAGGGACAAGTGACACCTTCACTTCTCATGAGCTCACTTTAGTTATTAAGACTAATGAAGACCCATAGATTCAGTGCTAAAGACACAAAAACCTGGAAGGTTCACTTGAAAAAATTCAAGGAGACCTGCAGTTTTATTTCACATAAACTTATGGAGCAGGGACAATCACTTGTCATTAGCCAAGGAGCCCTTCACTTTGCATGCACCAGTTTGACCATCATTGCTTAAGAGACAAGAGCACCATCAAGTTTACTTTTCAAAGCGAGGGAGACCTGAACTTTGATTCTACTTGAACATTTGTCCCCGAAGTCACATAAGCCGGGATGTCCAGCTTCATTGTACAACACAGGAATACTGTCAACTTCGTTTATATCTCACAGAACAATCTGACCACAACTTCAGTTCTCATAGTGAAATAGTTCTGAGTCTTTATTTCACATAAGTCACAGACATGGACCCACCTAGCTTCGTTTCTTGCAAGTCAAGGAATACTGAAACATCACATCTAAAATACCAAAGAGGCCTTTACTTTATTGCTGAAGAGACAAGAAGACAGGAACATTCATATCAACCTTCAATTTACTTTCACTTATGCCTGTAACAGAACAGACAGGAGGTCAGCTACTTTTATTCATGAAAAGCAAAGAAACAACATTCACCCTTTTCAAAACCCAACTAATTTTTATCTCTCATGGACCCATTGGCTTCCTTGTTTCCCTTTTCAAGAGTACCATGAAGGTACATGCTTGATTCTTATATGAAATTTAAAAATAGGAGCTTCAGTACTAAAGAATAAGGATGATCTTCCATTCATTCATCCAATTTCTGACCTACTTATTTCCAGTTTGGGCTCATTTAGAGACTATGGTTGTCCTCATGATATTTATCGCAAGCCAAAGAGAACTTCAGCATTACTCCTCACAAAGCTTTTTACCTTTATGCCAAATGAACCTTAGGGTTTATTTCTCTAGATCCATGTGAAAATTCCCCTGAGGAGTGACTTATTGGACTTACATTTTTACCCTTAGTGGGCTAAGTGACTTCCCTTCTCCTTTCCTGATCAGAGATCAATTTGTCCCTTGGTGGGCACAGGGGTCTCTCAGTTCTGCTTCTCAAAGGAGTAATAAAGCAGGGCATCCAGGTGAGAAGAGTAAATGTCTGAACTGACACCAAAGCCTCAGCTGTGGCCAACATGGTGTCATACTTTAACATCTTCAGTACACCCGGCTCTCAGTGGCTGCCACTCAATCCTCTGTGCTAAAGCACTTACTTCTGTGTCTCCCAAATGACATCGACATATTCTGATTCGGTTCCTGACAATCGATAAAGAGTTAAAACACATGCCATGTGCTGAAGATGTCAAAATGCACATACAAAAAATACACTGGCACTGCCAACCAGCTCTAACGTTTGGCTAACCTGTCGCTAATTGAGCTTTATAAGGAAAGATGTTATGCTGGACTACTGCCCTTTCAGAGCTGGAGTTTATTTTATTTTATTATTATGATTTTTTTTTTAACTTTGAACAACTATGCTTAGCTCTGAGCAACAATCCACACACACACACACACACACACACACACACACACACACACACACTCACACACCTTTTCTATTCCAACACAAGAAAAAGCAAACTCCCAACACATTGCAAAACTCCAGTAGCCAGCTTCAACACCAGGGAACCTGTTCACTAAAATTCTCCTCATATCTGCCTTGCTTGTTTAATCTTTGCCTGAAAAGTTAATAATTGATGGGTCTCTGTCTGCTTTTCTATGAAACACATTCTGTCCACCCAAGAATGCTCGGCCTTGTGATTTATTATTTAATAATTTGTAAGGCGAGTGCTCTTCTTGGAGAACTACTGCAATCGGGTCTAGTTAGTTGCCCTTTTTTTTTTTTACCCCCTCTCCAAACTGCAGCATTTATTGATTTTTTTCCTCCCCTTACAAACCAGTGCCATACAGTCCCTCAGCTGTTGCTCTGCTCTTACTCTGAAGTGAGAGGTTAGCTGCTTCCTCTTGAAAACCAGAACTTGGTTTTGATAAACAATTTTCACTTTCTTGTATTTGGCACTTTCAACAAGAGGAGCCGCCATGCCAGTAACATTTCTACCCTGCTGAGGGCGAAGGAGAAGAAAAAAAAAAGACTCAAAGCTGTCACGCCTCTCATTTCATGGCTGGCGCAACAGAATTCAGGTAGGTGTCTTACATGAAAACAATAGTCTGTGCCCTTTCTCTGTTCTACAGCCACCTGCAATGATGTGAAAAGCCAGATCCAAACATTGTGTGTTTAATCCTGTTACTCTGAATGAAACTCTCAGATGGTGAGTTCAGTTAAAAACATTTTATGTGAAATAACATTAAATAGATAGATAGATAGATAGATAGATAGATAGATAGATAGATAGATAGATAGATAGATAGATAGATAGATAGATAGATAGACAGGATGTGTCCTGCCTCTTTGCCTGGCCAGGATGCTATTGTAAAAGAAGGTCAATGAGGGAGCTGCAATGTTTCCCTTCTACACCAGGAAGTAGACATGGAAAGACGCTGCAGCAATAATTATGCTGGGGCTGGTATGCTAGCAGCCCCAGAGGGACATCATGGTTGGGCCTGGGAGGCTGAAAGTATAGGGCAGTGGGTGACTGCCTGCTCTGAGTAGAACAATTCTTCATACACTGGGCAGCAGCATCCCCTCTGCCGAGCACCAGTGTGGATTCCCAAAGGGCAGTATTGGAGCTGTGGTCCCTTGGGGCCACCAAGAAAACCTGTCAGAATCAGGTTGCACAAGGACCACTGTGGTCCTTTCCAGCCTGAAAGTGCTTCCTGGAGGTGATTGAAGTACTCCTGGGTCAATAGTTAAAAGAAAGCCTTCTACCTGAGTCAGGAGAGGATTCTGGCAAAACTTATCTTGTAGAGATGGAGAAGTTAAAGGAAAAAAAAAGACAAGAAAAAAGTCACTGGTCACCAAAGGAGCCTTAGAATAAGGTCTTTATATAAAAAATGATTTTATTTGCACCTGGAAGTGTGTTTGTAGTAATTGTGTCAAGAGTTTGGGACCCCCTAGTGGCCACATAGATAGATAGATAGATAGATAGATAGATAGATAGATAGATAGATAGATAGATAGATAGATAGATAGATAGATAGATAGATAGATAGATAGATAGATAGATGGCTGGCGCAACAGAATTCAGGTAGGTGTCTTACATGAAAACAATAGTCTGTGCCGTTTCTCTGTTCTACAGCCACCTGCAATGATGTGAAAAGCCAGATCCAAACATCGTGTGTTTAATCCTGTTACTCTGAATGAAACTCTCAGACGGTGAGTTCAGTTAAAAACATTTTATGTGAAATAACATTAGATAGATAGATAGATAGATAGATAGATAGATAGATAGATAGATAGATAGATAGATAGATAGATAGATAGATAGATAGATAGATAGATAGATAGATAGATAGATACTTTATTTAGCAGTCTCTGCCACTGGTGCGACTATGTGCTGCAGTACCCTGGACAGTTTCCTTTAAACCAATCTCAAGTATGTATTTAGTATTTTTGTCAGCCAGAGACCCCAGTAACAACCAACCTGAGTCACCAGAAGCCTTACTGTATTTTGTTTTCTGAAATGTTTTTACTGTCATAAGCAGAACCCAACTTCCTTTTGTTTTTCTGTTATAGTGTTTCTAAGGCTACATCCACACTACTGTGTTTTCATTTAAAAACTGCATTTTGAAATTAAAACAATCTGTCCACACTAACATATTCACAATATTCATGAATGTATATCTGCCAACATTAAAATTACAAAAAAACTCATGATGTAGCCATTTGCCAACACTAGGCATGTGCACATTGCTGGAAATCGGGAAAGGAAATGTCTTTTATGCTAGGCACTCATTTACAGTCTGCAGTAACACACAAAGCAATGCAATGCTAAATGTGAAAATCAAGATAACAGATTGTTTCGTTTAAACTGACGATGACATGGAATTGTTATTGAGAGTAACACATGCTTTATAAGGTGGGCAAAGAGGCTAAGAAAACATAATGAGCAGAATCCAAAAAGGGACGGGACACTTAATAAGCATGAACTGAGCAGTGTGTTTCATCCATCCACAATGCAATGTTGAGCCAGCATTTTCAGAACCGTATGGCTCTGGAGAACATTCTCAAAAGCCTACATATTCAGGTGTTAAAAATGCTAGTGTAGTGTGGACGAAAGGCAAAAACAGAAACTAAACAAAAACACAGCATGCTTCTTCCCCTTTATTTACTATTTGGAACTTTATAGTTCTCAAAGCTTTAAAGAAATAAAAAAAGATAAGAACCTGCCCTGGAGGGGATGTCATGGGGGATGAAGATACAGTAAACAGAAAATTGTAAGAAGCGTTTAACAGAAGGCATGTACATTGAGAAAGCATTCAGTCATCCGTCCTTGTATTTTCTGAACCTAAAACACCCCTTTGCCAGGATGTGTGAAGATGGACCCTATCTCAAAAATATCAGACACGAACGTCATGACGATGGTGCTGATGAATTCTGTTGATTAGACGAAATTCTCCAAAGTATTTTTTGCAGTAAATTTTCTGGGTTCTTTGGTGGCCAGGTTTGCTGAATTTTTCACTGACAATTTCTTGTGCAACTGGCTTAGACAAACTTTTTTTCCCAGGGCCCCATGATGCTTTACATCACAGAGCTGTAGCAGCTATGTTAGATGAAGACGTCACTTCCTTATCTGTGCGATAGATATACATCACACTTTATGCCACTGCCTGATCTGCTTCACACATGTGTGGAGTCTATACACACGTTCCTAACGTAACTACTTGATCAATATTCGAGTCATATTTGCAGTATTTTCATTTAATGGGTACTTTAGCTGACCATAAGAAGAATATTATGAAAATATTTTGTTGTTCTGCATAGATTCATTGTACATTGTGTCTGCACTGCTGTTTTAAGCTCCTTGCATGTGCGCAGTTTGGGTAGTGACAGGGACATCGTGAGCATATACTACTGATCACATACATTATAGTCTGTGTGGGTGTTTGTTAGTTGTAGTGATAGGAGTTTGGGAGATGAAGAGAGAGATAAAGGACATGGAGTTTTGTGGAGGTGGAGTGTAATCTCAGGGAGGCACAGTGCTTAACACTGCCATCTCACAGCTCAGATTACATTTTGGTCGTAACAATCGGTCCAGCATAGTTAGTAGACACTTCTGAAGATCTCAGCGACCCTTAAAGGACCACTACACCACTACAATGCACTCAAAACTATTTCAATTTCTCCTTCCCCATTGACTTCAATGCATTTCACATAGTTTGTGAAAGTTCCCAAATATTTCTGCATTTTCATTAAATTCATACCCAAGCAAATTCAGCACGGTTCATTTTCACTAATAATGAATCATAAACATGTTCTGATGTGTATGCTGGTCATTGTAAATTGTCATTATTAGGAAACAAATAAAGGACCAAACTCCATAGAAAATGGGGATTTAATAGGAAAAAGGAAGAGGAGCTAAGAAATTAAATCTTTGACAAAAATCTGAATATTTTCAAATGTCTTAAGGATGTAAATCTCAGACCACTTCTCTTCTCATAATGCAGAATAAGAATAGAAGATGAGCTACTTAAGCAACAAGATCAGTTAGAGGTGAAATGACTCACTGATTGTGAAAATGTTTGGAACAAATACCTGAAGGCACAGTGGTGCCCCAGACTAAAATTGGAAACCACTGCAGTGGTGATATTCTATTTTTATTACTGCAAAAGAACACAACTCAAAGCACCCTGGGAAAATATGGACAGCATTTGTTAGATAGATAGATAGATAGATAGATAGATAGATAGATAGATAGATAGATAGATAGATAGATAGATAGATAGATAGATAGATAGATACTTTATTAATCCCAAGGGGAAATTCACATAAAAAGGAGTGATCAATAAATAAAAATAGAAAAATAAAAGTAGGAAAGTACTCATACACATACAGTCATACACGGAGCTGCTGAAAAGGCTGCCACTCTCGGCAGCGCCGGAACTAACTGATAGTAAGTTTGAATGAAGAGCTCAAAAGTAGGATAATTTTATCTAGCTAGCTAGCTGCTGCCATATTCTAATTAAAGAAATGACAAATGTATCCTGTATTAATAAACAGACATGTGGCTTAAGAGAGTGCCTTGGGAGTGAATGGGAGACTCAAGACCCAACAAATATAAACATTTGAACCTGAGCCACATGGCCTGCGCAGTGGGCCTCAACTATGCATCCCTGAAATTTCCATTTTGTTGATGTAAAAGGTAAAGACTTGTCAAATCATGGCAGAATCTTTTCAGGTTTTGCAATTTCTAGTAAAATGTTTCTGTGAAAAAAAAATTAACATAATTTAGGAAAGTATCATAAAAATGTTGAACATTTCATTGTCCTGGTTCTATAGATGTACAGATCCATTTAGAGAATGATTGCTATCCTCTTCATATTTAACCAATCATATTTCACTTGGTTGTTTATTGCACAGGTAACCGTGGTTCACAAGCAGCTAACAAAACACAAACAGGATCTGATTGTTGAATCATACAGGTGAGGAGTGGGAGATAAAAGAATGCCGAAGGCATAACATCTGTAAAGAAACACTGTGATGAACACAATTAGGAAGTGAAGGAAAAATGACCCCATCAGGACATTGCAACAATCAGCAAACCCCATCATGACTGATAACCTGGCAAGGAGATAGTTCATCGGACAGTCTACCAAAGGAGCCAGGCGAGAATGCATGGCAGTAAGCTACTGCCATGTCCGGTTTTAGCTAATTTTTACCTTTTTCTCCATGAGTCTGGGCTGTGGAGTTGGGTGTCGTTCTCACAAAAAAGCTTCTAGCTTTTAACAAGTTTATAAAAAGAGATACTCCAAACTCCAAAATTCTTGTAAGGTATAGTATTATGCTCTGATAAGATTAGGGCAGACCTTCTTGGCCTTAACTTGAAAAGACACACAAACCAACACAACTCACCTGAAGAACACCTGCAGAACACTTGGTCAAGCAAGGAGTAGTAGTATCATGCTATGTGACTGCTATTCTGCGCAGTAGGTCCCTTCAGACAAAATGAATGAGATAAATAAATAAATGTACTGTGAATTATGTCAAATAATTTAAAATTAAATGAGCATGAACATAATTAATTCAAGATTTCATGAAATGTTTTTGTTACTTATTTCTTTATGTTCTTATTTCATTATTTTTTCATATACTGTACATGTGCATGAAATACACATTGAAATAAAAACTGTCATTTTTACCTGTTAAAGCCGAGAAGGTGGGATCTTGTGAGTACTGTGTTTGGATATACAAATTGTCAGTCTAGTGTACATAAACCTTCAGCCTTCAAATGCACATTTATAGGCAGATACTTAAATGAATTAAAGCAGTTGCTTCATTCAGTTATTCTGCCCAACTTTGTCTTGAACTTCTATCTGCCCGGACCCTCACAGTTCTACTCTGAGCATACGCTTTGCTTGCTTTTGGAATTCTGTGGCCCATGGCCATGTGCAAAGTTATGACTGTGAGTGCCCCCTCTATCTTGAACTTGAACTTTGAACTTTACAGCATTGCCAGGCAACATAGCTGCTAGGAATTCCTCTTGGTGTTACGTGCATACACATAATAAGGTACACAGAATTAAACAATACAATATACAATACATAACATCATCACAATATTATATACAACAAAGAAAGATTTATAAAAAGAGTGTAGTAAAGTAGAAATGCACTCCTGCCCAATAATATTTTATGTAATTCCCATATAAACTAAACATAATTTATACTGAATGGAGAAGAATAGAAATCAGGAAGAGTCAGAGATGAATCAGAGACTGTGGTTAAACTGTTTCAATGTCTAGCAGTTCTTGCCTTTAGTGACTGGAAATGTTTTCTCAATGGAAATAACTGAAAGAGATTGTTGCCCAGCTGAGTGTAGTCTTTGCTTATATTTCCAGTTCATTTACCAACCTGTGATGTATACTGGACCTCAATGGAGTCCATTTGCACTCATACAGTCTTTTCTGCTGTCACACAACATGCTGCAGTTTCTGTTTGGAGTGAGCAGATACATTGCCATACCAGACGGTTATGCAGAGAGTGAGGACACTTTCAATGAATGCTTTATAAATCTGTACCAGCACTGATTGGGAGAGTGGAAACTTTTTAAGTTGGTGAAGAAAAAACATCCGCTGCTAAGCTTTTCTGATAAGACCAGTTATGTTTTCAGCCTAGTTCTGTCTGTGAGTGATAGATGTGCCAAGAAATGTAAATGATTCTATCTTGTTGACAGTGACATTATTTATAACTAGAGGTGTAGGATGAAAGGAGTCCCTCCTAAAGTCCATAATCATTTCCATTGCCTTCAAGGATTAAATTAAGATTGTTGAGGGTACACCCTTTGGCCAGTCAATCCTCCTCGGGTTCAGGCCAATCAGGAGGGTGTCATCCACAAATGTTAGCCATTGCTGTACAGAGAGAAAAGGAGAGGGAACAGAACACAGCCACGTGGGGACCCTGACTGATATTCACCCACCTTCACTGTCTGGCACTCCTCAGCATGGCCCTCATTCTTCAATGATTCCTAACCTGAACAATAAGCTGAATTCAGGGTATAATAATAATAATAATAATAATAATAATAATAATTGGAGTCCTCAGCTGAACAATAAGCTGAATTCAAAGCCTGAGCAGTCTGGTTGACCTCTGACAAATGCACCAGTATACTGTAGAGCGCTGAGAGGAGGGTATAATAATAATACTATAATACATTTTAATAGTAAAATTATTAAATGAAAGAATAATTAAACAAATACAGTATATTAAAATAAGGAACCAAAATATATTAAACATTTAATTATTTATGTTGAAGTATTGTGTTTTATTCATTTTTTTGTCACATTTCATAATACATTTATTTATTGACTGAGTTATTTTATTTGGTTCAAAATATTCCTCCATACACAGGGACTGTGGTCAGGAAAGATGGAAAAATAATTATCTTCACATATGAAGTGATTTGGGGTAAAAAAGCAATTGATTTTGAAGTTAAAAGTTTCACTATTCAACACAACAACAGACCAACAAACACAGAAAACACAGCCAACAAATGACTTAAAAAGGAATGGCCTGGTCAAAGTGTGGAAAACAGTTCTATAAGAAATGAAATACACAACAACAACATTTGACATTTTGGGAAAGGCTTTTCAAATACAAGTGTACACAATAAAAACAACCCTGTTAAATGAACTCCTACAGAATTAAAGTAAACCTCCAAAGTACATACTGCATTTATATGGAAAGCACATTTCCGTATGAACACGTTTAACTGGCTGTGTAAAGTCCATGGGTGTCTATGTTGATAGAAACTGTCGAAATCAAAGCAAAATGTGTTTCACAAAGTATTGGTGTGAGGGTGTGCACATTCATAGAAGTACAGTTTAAATTTTTTTTTGTAATTATTTCTCCTAAAATTCTTTGTTGGTGTTTATCCTAGGTAGTGTTGGTTACAATAAATTGTTAAAGTTGAAAATAAAGTTAGAAAGCTATAATTTCATATAATCAAGCATGCTTTCCTTAAATTCTAATTCATTTGACTTTCTTTCAGCCTTTAAATTCACAAAAGCTGAAATTTCCCAAAAAGTGTGGAAACTTTTGATAAAGAGGGGTGGCATGGTGGGACAGTCGTCAGACTGCTGCCTCACAGTAAGGAGACCCGGGTTTGCATCCTGGTTCCACTCTACACTATTTGGTTCTTTAATGGGTTGTGTGGTTCCTCTTAAAGCCATTGCTTGACAAAAGCACCATTCCAATTCCGGGAAAGGGTTCTCTGCATATGAAGTTGGTTCTTCATGCTTTGAAAACCTTCCTAATATATAGAAAAAAAAACCCAAATACTTAATGAATTGTAGGCTCCCTAGCAGGATACGAACAGATTGAGAAAAGTTGAACTTAGCCTGTGGTTTTGTATGCATCAAGAGTCCATTTAAAATTAGGAATCCATTGGCATTTCACAAATCTGTTACCATCTATATATGGTTGTTTATTGTGTGGAGCCTGTTACAGAGCTAAATAAATCAAAGTTCTTTCTGGAACCTGCATGAAGATGGTTCCCCTATGGCATTGCTCTGAAGAACCACTCTGGCACATTTATTTTTTAAGAGTGTACGTGTAGTTTGCATGCTCTCCCCTGTGTGGGTATAGCCCCACTGCACAAAGACATGTAGGTTAGGTAAACTGACCCGAGTGTGTGTTTGGAGTGTGTGTGTGTGTGTGTGGTCACCCTGTGAGGGAATGGCACCCAATCTAGGGCTTGTTCCTGCTTTGTGTCCTATGCAAGCTGGATTAGGCTCCAGCATCCTTCCTGGGACTCTGGTCTGGATTCAGTGATTTGGAAAATGACACGACTTTTCATATAAAGTTTAAAAGCAGGCGAGTGATTATCAAGAGACGGTTACAAGAGATGTCATAAAATTCAAAATGTAAAAACAATCGGACTGTTTAGTGTTGGAAGACAATAAACCTGCAGTTCTCTGTTCTGTTCTGTCCTCTTAGTATCAGACAGTGAGTACAGATTTGCATTTACCATCTCCACATAATTAAATACCGTTTAATATCAACATATTAAACCCATTAAGGAGAACAATTGAAAACATTTATATAACAATGTGTTTATCACAGTTTTTGACAGATACATTAAGACCACGGGGAGTTTAAAGAATTAAAATGAAAACTTCAGTAACGAAGAAAGAAAGAAAGAAAGAAAGAAAGAAAGAAAGAAAGAAAGAAAGAAAGAAAGAAAGAAAGAGGCAGGCTGTCATTTCCCGTAAGTCAACCACGGCTGAACGAGCTTATTATTCGCTTTTAACAGTTCAGTGACAGCATAACCTCTCCGAAGAGGAAATGAGAGTCCCCTATATGCATGAATATATATATTTAAAGCTCAATCTCAGCCAGCCTCTGTCCACTTCGACTACATGCACAGCAATGAAAGATTTGCTTGGAAATCCTCTCTCATTTTTGACTACCATAAGGCTGCGATTTAGATGCGTTTCGCTATAGTTCACTATAGTTGGAATAACGAATGGTCTTCGTGTAAGAGCAAAAGTGTTCTTTTTATGTATGCACGTACTGTATTTGTTTATGCATGTAATCCCCGGTTTCGTTTTTGTGGAGTACACCATCTCATTCATTTACGTTTCTCTTTCTGCGATGTTCTTCTATGCGTGGCAGCAATTAAAAAATTACGATCTCAACATAGTCTCCCAAACTCGTGTACTCTGTATAGATGTGAAGCTATTAGTTCAGGATAAAATACAAGATAATACAAAAAAATTGACTTCATTCTTAAAAAAAATGTTTTAGGCTTGAGTGTCAGGAGCTGGCCGACACAATATGATAATAGTCTGCGCGGCATTAATAATTTCATCGAATTGCCAGAAAAGTGCAGAGAGACGAGGATTTTCGGGTTGATTGAGTTTTCATGCCGGAGCTCATAAATTAACAATTTAACTCTCCGTATGAGGGTGTGTGAATGAGTAAACGCAGATAGAGCATCCAGGCACAATTCGAAAGATTTTTATATTTCTTTTCATGAAGAAGAGAAACACCTTCGGGTCACGGAGCAGCGTTCCCAAAAGTAAAATTCGAGAGATTATTCACTGGAGGGATATATTAAGCCTCCTGGCAAAGATGTCCATATTCTTCAGTGGCCGCCAAAGACTGACAACCTATTATAAACGGCTCATGTCACAGATAAATTTTTCAATGCAAATAAATAAAGGCTGCTTGGTGTTGCGCGCTGAATGGATTTTTCCAGCTCACTGCACACAATAGTTCGGGGAGTCTATTGCATCCCAGACTCCTGTCCAAAGTTTATTGCCCCGAGAGGTTTGTGCAGTTAAAGGCAAGCAGGTAATATTATGCTTTCAATTTAGAGGTACAAAGAACCAATTAATCAGCCGGTTTCGAAGTCAATGTAAAGCAAAAATAACACTCTTTTGTGTATCAGGATTTACAGGGGAGGCTTCAACGCAACAGTATTAGCTCATTGTTATAGCGTAATTACTGTAAAATACGGAATACATGTCAGATTTTAATGACTTTTTGTAATGCTACCTATAAGGTGATTAAAGTCTTTCTCTGGGGATGTGTAAAAATAATACATTTCATTTTATACTAGATTAAGTGTATTAAATGTCTTTGGCTTTAATAGGCATTGCTAAATGTCTTATTGCCCGGCCCTGTACTTTTTATGGATTACCTCAGTGCGCAAAGGCAGGATGTTTCTTCTCCCAAAAGAGCGCAGTGTGATAATTGAATTAGTGATGCAATTATAGGCTCTTTCAGTAGTTACCTTATAGAAACTCTCAGATGGAATTTTGGATACCTTTCCAGTTTTACCCATATAAATCTTCGTTTTGTTAAACGGTTCTGTATTTTGGCATTGGTTTTCAGATTTTCAGGGAGCAGGCCATATCACTTCTGCTTCTGCTTTAGCCTAATTTGTCAATTTTGCTCTCTCTGAATATATTCTGAAAATTAGATTATATTTCTATAGCGTGCAACATTTTCTTGTTTTATGGACTAGTGATAGCACCACTCTTATTTTAACTGCTTGTGAATTGTTTGCATAATAACCAAAGCATGCTTTGGGAGAATGGAAAGATCTGTTCATCTTCTGATGCCTGTTGATGAGATGTCTGTCCATCATGGTGCCCTCTCATGCACACACAGTGGTTTCAAAATGTGTTCAGCCCTTTTATGCATGCTTTTTTTGGTGTAGAATTATTGTAGATGGATGCATTTGCCATTTTGCCTATCAATCTATATACACTCAATCACAAACAAAACATTTTTAGAAAGGTCTGCAAATATATTAAAAAATTTAAAACTGAAATCCCTACAGAACTTTACTGTGGCACGACAGATTGTGGTCAGGTGCATCCTGTTTGCTTTAATTGTCCTTGAGATGAGTTTAGAACTTGACTGGAGTCCACCTGTGGCAAACTGAATTGATCGGACATCATTTAGAAAGACACATATATAAGTATATAAAGTCCCACATTTCACACCGCATGTCAGGACAAAAACAAAGTCATCAAGTCCAAGGAACTCTCTGTAGACCTCCACGATCAAATTGTCGTGAAGCATATATTGAGTAAGGGTACCAAACCATCTCTTAAGTGTTCCCAAGGGCACAGTGGCCTTAAAAATTGTGCAATGGAAGAAGTTTGGAATCATCAGGACCCTTTCCAGAATTGGCTCTCCTGCCAAACTGAGTAACCAGACAAGAAGGGCCTTCATCAAGGAGGTGACTAAGAACCCAATGATCACTGAAACAGACCTTCAGAAGTCCTCTGCTGAGATGATAGAACCTTTAAGAAGGAGATCATCTCAGTAGCAGTCCATCAATCAGGAGTTTATTGTAGAGTAGCTAGATGGAAGCCAATTTTGAGTTAAAGGCATAAGACAGTTTAAAGAACTTTAAAAGCATAAGGGAAAAAAATATCTGATCTGTTGAGGCAAAAATGGAACTCTTTAGGCAAAGCTCCAAGCATTTTGTCTTCCAAAGATCAGGCTCTGCTCATCATCTTTCTCCTACCATCCCTACAATAAAGCGTGGCAGTGGTAGCACCATGCTTTGGGGTTTTGCTTCTCAGCACCAGGGAGAGGGAGACTGAATTGAGGAAATGATGAATGTAGCCAAATCAAGAGCGGTCCTTGAAGAAAATCTGCTGCAGAGTGCACACCACCTCAGACTGGGGCGATGGTTCACCTTGAGCATGACAGTGACCCAAAGCAAACAGCCAAGAAAACACTGAAGAGGCTTCAGGACAAATCTCGGACCGTCCTTCAGTGGCCCAGCCGAAGTCCATACTCAAATCCCATAGACAGTCTGTGGAGAGACCTCAAGATTGCAGTTCACAGATGTTTCCCATCCCATTTACAGAACTTGAGAGGAACTGCCAGGAAGAATGGGATAAACTGTCCAAATCCAGGTATTCAAAGCTTGAAGTGACCTTTTAAGAAGGCTTGAAGCTGTAATTGCAGCCAAAGGAGCTTCTGTAAAGTACTGAATTAAGGGTCTGAATACTTATATAATTGAGAGGTTCCAGTTGTTGACTCGATGCATGCTCAATAATCCAGGTAAGGAAATCCTAGAAATTTGATTCTGTTCATCTGGACTAAGTTTTTAAGTGGGAGAAATATTTCGAGACTTATCCAAGTCTCTTCCTCAGTCTCAATTGACTGCAGGTTTCCCCAACCTTATAAACAGTACCTTTGCTTAATCACAGAGACTAGCACCATTGACAAAGGGCCAGTTGATCAGTGATATGCAAATTGTCCACTGATTAGTAGACGTGTGAACCATTCATAGAGGGTTGAGGAATGGCTGCAATCACAGCATTGTAAGATGGCGACAGATGTACCCTTAGGCCCCCTCCTCTGTTCAGAGATGGTCGTTCCTTTTTCACGTAAATGGCCTCCTTGATTCCTTTCTCAAACCAGTGCTCCTCCCTGTCCAGGATGTGCACCTCTTCATCTTTAAAGGAGTGACCACTATCCTGTAGATGCATCAATGGGCTGACTAATGGCAGGGTCTAAAACACCAGAAACAGTGGCTTTATATAGTCATTACACATACTGGGATTTACTAACATGCAATAAGCAATGCAAAAAGGAAGGATCAGAAAGTGGTTCACAGTCCAAGAGAAGTCTGAATGCAACTGTGATAGGAAGGCTGCTCCAATATTAATCATGAACTGCTGAGGACGGTAGCCTACTGGACGTGCACCCAGGGCCATCTTAATGTATGGGCACAGTGGGCACTGGCCAGGGGCCCCAGGAGCATAGGAGCCCACAAAATTTGTGATGCCTATGCATATTTTTGTGTTGCTATCAAAACAGGGGCCCCAGCGCACTACTTTGCCTGGGGGTCTATGATGCTGTTAAGATGGCCCTGTGTGCACCTGCTGTCCACAATGCAGATTTAATAAAGAGAACATCTCTTATGTGCTGTTACACCAGAGTCCACGTAGATTTAAATGTCTAGCACAGGCTTCTGCATGGTCCACTTTAGAAAGTCATCAGGCATTTGTCAGGTCTTTAGGGCTGGGGAAGTTTTAAATCGAAAGAGTCTAATAAGCAATGGCATTGCACTCAACAATGAGACTCTGGGGGAGGTGACCCTCAAAGCAGAAGGAGATAAAAATTTTTTTAAAGATTTAAAGATGAGAAAAGAGAAAGAAAGAAATGGACTGAAAAGAACATACAAGAAATGGAAAAGACGTGAAATCTATAAGATTGGGTTTGAGCTATTTGATGGGGTGAGCTGTGGAGTTTTCAGGCATGATTGTGAGTTCTGAACTCTTGAAATCATTCCCAGTGGCTTGAACGCACCCTTCTCAAATTTGTGCCTCGCCTTGTCAGCAGCTCCACCATGATCGATGGCTGCCTGGCTTCACAGGTAGAATGCTTCACATTCCAGATATTTTGTTTCAGCTCTCAAATATCAGGTGCAGTCACATATTGGATATCACATAAATAGATGAGTGGACATGATGACTCAATCATACAGAGCTGTGACAGTTGCTGACCAGCACTAAAAAGGAAAGACTGGAAGAAACTGGGGGCAACGTCTGACGAACAGAACAGGAGAATTCATGAATGCTGCACATGAGGTGAGATCATCAGTGGAGTTCCTTATGCTTGGACTGTTAAACTTTCTATTTTTAACTTTATTGAGCATGTAAAACATAGTTCAGTCAAAAATATAATTAACACCAAAACCCAAACATTTATTTTAAAATTAAATTTTATTAGATGAAGTACCTTCATCTTTACCAACCTTGAGGTGCAGAGTATAATGTTGTTCCCTGTATATTCTGACACATCAAAAACGTTAACCAGAGACGTGGAACAAATACATCTCTCTATTATAAAAAAAAAATTTTTGCAACGATATGAGACTTTTTTCCGGCGATGAGACGTGATCTTTGGAAGACAGATCTTTTGAAGAGAGACATAGAGACACTTTCACATCCCGCAAGACGGACAAGTCACGTCATATTTATAACCTTTGGAAGCAAGTCCCATGATACGCGTGCAGAGCAGGTTAGAGATAATGAAAGTAGGAAAATTCGAAAATCTCAAAAAAATGAGAGTAAAGATCGCATTAGCATAAACAAATGGAAAATATTACTCTGTGAAATAACAGAACAGCGAAAAGAGATTGCATAGTGTTTGAGGATGTCTGGGGGACAAGAGAGACAAGGCAGTGAGACAAAAGGACAGGTGCTGTACAGGCTTTTAAACGTTCAAAGTGCCGCACGAAATGCAGATCACGCGGCACGGCAGCAGCAGCGAGCCAGCAGCTGATCGAGCAATAAGGAGGTAAAAAAAACAACGTTATTTGTTTCCCATTGTATCACCGTTTAAGAGTGGTTTCAGAGGAGCGACTGCATCTCCTTGGAGTGCGTTCAGCCCACCTTTTCACAATGGTGTGTAGTGCTGGTGGTTGAGTTGGCGAGCGAAGCAAGCAGGGGGTGAAGCCCCCAAGTATATTAAAACATCATCATGAATTCTTGCCAAATTTTACAAAAGCTTTTGACTGTTCCTCATACAGAAAATTAAATTGTTTTCTATTTTTAGATAAGACATCACTTTCACCGTATGTTTTACAAGGATTTTTTCTGATGAGTAAGATAGGTCAATGGTAGAGCAGTGTAATGTAGGATATCATAATAGATCCTTTGTTGGACCATGTTATTTCATCTGGTGATAATCTTGTAAAATTAAGAGTTGAGGTCTCTGTTAAAGAAGGTGCACTAAGACTCCACTGGTGAGTATATCTTCACTTGTGGTCTTCAAACAGCAGGGTCGTTTTAAAAGGTGAGTGACTTGTTTAGAAGGTAGAGAGATAAGTGGAGTTAACCAAGAGTCTTGTGGAGGAAGGAGACAAATACATGTGTTCCTGGTGTCTTTTACAATCCTCTATGGTGATTTCCTTTCCTTATTAACACATGCCTAGCATGTTACTCTTACCATTGACACTCCAAAAATTCTATTAAAGGACTGAGAGTAACTTTAAACCAAACACTACCTGACAGAGAAGCAAAATGCTGTGTAGAGAGACATGTGCTTGATAACATGATCTACAATTTGAATGTTTCACAGATAGTTCTTAAATGAGTTGAGAAGTGTTGAGAGAGAGAGAGGTTGGGAGCATGTGCTGATTACAGCACCCACCACATGGCAAACCAAACAGACTGAGATCCGAGTGCAGCCATGCCACTGGACAGTTTGAGGATTTTTACAGTGGCTGGAGTGCCAATCCTGCCACCAACCCCCAAGTTTTCCTTGTAAATTGGAGGACCTGCTTGCAGGGCTGGATGCAGATTAATGTCATACCCAGGATGGAGCAATTGCGGGTTATGGGCCTTGCTCGGGGCCCAATGAAGTAGAGTCACTTCTGGCGTTTATTGGATTATCGGCACAGATCCCAAGCCTCAGAGCCACCGCTCTACCCAAGTGTCAAGGTGTATACAAAATTCATTTTTTTGCTGAACTACACCAGACTTTGCACAAATTAAAGAACAGCGTATCTTGTTGGCACTGTACATTCCATTCCTTTGCATAGATTCTAATTATAATGTCACATTGCCATCTTTGTCTAATATCACCTAGAGGTGCACTCCTTGAAAAAAGTTGCCTTTGGAAACATGTCTTCATAATTTCAACAGTAATGGTTTCAAGCATGGGTATTAACTGAACATTGCAGAATGTGAGCAGGTTTCTTTTGACAAAATTTCTTTCATGAACATATTAAAAGCAGTTTACTGGAAGACTATATTTGAAGAACATGTATACTTTGTCTGTACAGTAGTCTTTAAAGGTTCCAGTTCCTAATGACTTCCATGAATTAATGTGCAGGTTGAAAAAGACTACAATTTATGATTATCACGAAGAGCATCTTGGCCTGAAAATATCACTTATGTGCCATTCTTTGAGGGACTGATGTACTACAGGAGTGCTAATAATCTGGTGAAAGTTAGTAGTAACTGGAGCACAGAGCAAAGCATAAGAGATAAGATCAAGAATGGATTACTGAGTAAAAGCTTCAGAAATCTCAAAAAAGCACAAGAGAAGTGGGAAACTCTAAAAAAAAAACGTGGCTCACCATAACAAAAACAATTTTCCTTTTTAATTGAGAGAATTTACTTACAAGATATAGTTTCAGGCAAAAAAGCTAAGAGGGAGCAAAAGGGGTTATCCATAAAAAACAAACAGAAAAACACAATAGTTCTGTACACCAAAAAAGAATCAAAGACTAAAATTCAACAGAGGAGATTATAAACAGATGTTTAAACTAATGCCACAGTTAGCATTGTGGTTCAATTAGGCTTATAAAGGCCTGGTGGGGATCCTGCAACTGCTGCATTAGGAGGCTTCACCCCCTTCGGCTCAACATAAAGAGGAAATGGCACATAACACCAATAAGAAATATATATGTATAGCCAGCCTAAGATAATAATATGAAATTAATAAAAACAAAATATTAAAAAATGAATAATATATAAAAAGAACACATAGTCAATAATACAATATACAAAATAGTATTTAAAAGATAACAAAAAGATTACATTAAAGGAAAACACACTTGAGGCAGGGAGGAGACCCTGGCTGTTTCCTATTAATGTGGAGGTGGATAGCCAGGGATTCAACAGAACCTGCTAAAAGCATTGATGGTAATGGACAGCCTTGTTGGGTTCTAAGCAGATAGATAGTAAGTACATTTTATTATGTAAAGGAACAGGATAGAAAACCAGGACTCAAGCCGATCTTTCCATAGAACAAGAGGCAAAATAAAATCAAAGTCAAGAATTCAGAAATTAAGTCTTAAACCATAAAAAGCACCAAAGACTCAATCACTAGAAAAGAGCCTGATTTATCTCAGACACAATGCAGTGGATACATCAATCTTAATGTGGCTGCGTTAAGGATGTCACATATTATTTAATCCCAGGAAATTCTGGGATGCATTACCATGGCAATCATCAATGCTGTGGCCGGAAAATGGCAGTATAGAGAAGAAAAACAAAAAGATTTCCTGGCATTATGGTAAAAATTATACACTTTCTCAATGAGTTACATATCACAATGTATATGTCACAATTGAATTCCTAAGGTGTCAAAGCCCCATAGCAGATGCATAAAGTGTTCATCATTCTTCAAGAAGATGCAAAAAAAAAATTCATTAAAGAAACCAGCCATGACATGCTCTATGTTCTAGTGTTCATTTATATATACATACATACAGACATTACTGGTCTAGAATATAATAAATTGATCTATGCACACATGTTGGGTCCAAACCCAGACTTGTTGTTGTATCAAATTATTTTCTACATCCAAAGAGAATAAGATCACTGGGGACCAAGATACAGTCATCAAAGATTTAATAGTAGATGTCTGCCTTTAATGAATCCAGTCCGACTTTGTGAAATCAGTGCAGGTTGCACCTTCTGTATTGTTTTATGTAAGCCATTCAACATACATTTAAGGAGGCTGTTATGCTTCTTCAAATAAAAAAGGAAAGCATTAATTGACACCTAGCACACTGTTTTTGGTAAAATTTTGTCTTATCTAACTTCATTTACCATAGCTACAATTAAAGGTGCTAAAATAACACATAGGACTTCATAAACTCATTTTGGATAGCTTCTGAACTCGCTTTTCTTCTTTGTAGCATACTGGATTTTGGAGAACCTCACAGGTTACTACATGTCCCCTACACCCAGGGTATTGAGTTGAAAATTTGTACTTTATGAAAAGGAACCACTGGGATAAATCTTACCTTCATTCCATTCTGATATGTTTGAAATCTTATGTCATTGTTTAAATAATTTAGTTATTTATGTTTGCTAACTTTAGTTCCAACTGCATTCATTTCTACAATTGCATTCCAAAACTCCTTGTGGTACATTTGTTGACAAATTACTGATTTTATTTTGTGCTCATAATAGGAATGGCATGACTTCAATGTTAGTTGTTCAGTTTCCCTTGTGGTCAAATGATTGAATGCAAGTTGTAATGGCAGTACTGGGCAATTTTGCGTATTCTTTCTTAAGATACATACTTGGTGTCTCTGCTCTTTATTACTAGCTGATGAAGATTTTATGGAATTCGTTTCTATATAAATTAACATTTTCATAGTGACTAATGTGTCTCCAGGGATATCTCTGGAAATACTCTGGGAAACACTTAAAGCATATTTGAAGGGACAAATCACTTCAGACGCCTCACATAAAATAAATTGCAAACTAGAAGGCCATCAGAACTAATTACTGAGATTCCACAGACTGATCAAGAATCATTTTTCAAGCTTATATTGATGATATTGATTCTCATATGGTGAGTCAGATTTACTGGTGACACAAAGTGAGTGAGAGAGTGGTAGCCAAGCCTGAGAAAAGAACAAAAACAGTTCAGAACTGTATAAACACATGGAAAAAGCAGTAGACAAGGGGATTGCATCACAGTGGCCCAAGCTACTACCTAACATCTCCAGAGTCCTGGGTTCAGATCTTGGCTTGGATACTATCTGTGTTCTGTTTCCGCGTTTTTCATGTGGTCAATTTGGATTTTTCCCCCACATTCGCAGTCATGTAAATTGAGCTGCTCCAATAATGAGATCAGTAACTGTAGTTGACAAGTCTGACATAACCATCGTTTAGAAGTCACGTATGGTGACATCAACTTAACTAAGAAGATGGTGCTGGACGTTTTGTACTTCTTCACTGATTTGTGCTGCCTATTCTTGACCTTAAAGAACTCAAACTGAGATGTGATTGTGTTGAACCTGGCCCACTGTGTTAGCTATAGGGTTCTGGTCTAATTATTTGTTACTTTGTGTTTTTCCTTTAATTATCCTTCTCATTTTAGGCAAATGAAAATTAAAGAGACATATAGAGTTTGGTTCTCTTTTTTAGGATTATGGTTGCAAACAGTTGCCATCATAAGTGAATGCAGATTAACAATACTAACTACCGCTCAGGTGCACATTAATATTGTTGAATTTAGTTGAAAATAGAAAATAAAGAAGAACTTTTATTAGTCATCATTTGGATCATTGTCTAGACACTATCTGTGTGTAGTTTGCACTTCATCCCTGTGGCAATGTTCACAATATTTCTTCCCATATTCCAAAAACATTGAGAGGGTAATTAGCAACTAAAGACTGATAAGTGAGGCCGTGTGTATGAGTGTGTCCAGAAATGGACTAACGCCATACCCAGGCACCTTGTATCAAATGCTGTAATAATAGGTTCTAAATTTCCTACTGTGAACTAAATCAGTGGACTAAAATGCCTTTTAAGCGCTCCTAATGTATTACCTGTGAGATTATTAAAGACTGCAATGTTACTTGTAATGTTAATGCTCCATCCTATATCTCGGAATGCCTTTCACCTTACACTCCAGATCATACCCTTAGATCTTCAAATGAGTGTCTGCTTAGAATTCCAAGAGCTAAACATAAAAGAAGTGGTGAGGTGGCCTTCTGCTGTTATGCACATACTGTAAAATCTGGAATAGCTTACCGATAGAAATTCGCCAGGCTAATATTGTGGAACACTTTAAAAAACTGCTAAAAACTCATTATTGTAATCTGGCTTTCGCATAACTTCATTTTAGTGTAACCATGATATTCTGTATATGCATTTAATTATCATTTTTTTCATGGGTCCAAAATCCATACTAACCCCTACTTTCTCTGCTGTTCTTTTTCCAGTTTTCTATGGTGACGATCTGTGCCACCACCACCTGATCAAAGCACCATGCAGTTCTTACATTGATGGATTGAAGGCCAGAGGTCCACATGACCATCATCGTCTAATTCTTCCACGTGAAGCCTGAAAACCATAAGGACTGATTTAGATGATGTATGATAGGTAGAATGCCTAGTGGGAGCTGTGAGGTTTCATGGCCTCGGGACCCCTGCAGATTTTGTTTTTTTCTCCAGCCGTCTGGAGTTTTGTTTTTTTTGTTTTTTCTGTCCTCCCTGGCCTTCGGACCTTACTTTATTCTTTGTTAATTAATATTGCCTTTTTTAAATTTTTAAAAATTTTTGTTTTTATATTTTTTCTTTCTTCATCTTGTAAAACACTTTGAGCTACATCATTTGCATGAAAACATGCTTTACAAATACCGTATATACTCGCGTTTAAGTTCTCCTACGGATAAGTCGGGGCTTGATTTTACCATATAATTTCTGGTATTTTATAATGTCGGTTGTATAAGTCGAATGTGGAAAACTCACACTATTGTTCCAAGAGATTACGATATGCTAACACCCACCTGAGAGAGTAACCACGGAGCATACTGGCTTTTTTTTTCTATGTACTGTGCCTATTTGACCACACGGTATTACCCGAACTATTCCGAAGCGATGTTTGCACTGATTTGTGTGTTTTGTATCTCACACCCTCCTGCTCCGTTATACTGTCCAAGGCTGCACAATGGCTTTACAGGAGCCTCACCTTCTCCGTATCTGTTTGATTTCCTCGCTGACAGGCTCAGACATGTAGCAAAAAGATTAATGTTACATCAGACACAAGTGGCAGACAGAAAAACAACATTAATCTTTTTTATCAAGTCCCTTTATTAAAGCCGTTTAGACAAACTAACCTGCTCTGATGGCAGCTTGTAAACCTATAAATCCTGGTGAAGTGTCACTACTTGGGATGTGCTCACTCAGCCACTTTCTCTTTTTTTCTGTATATACACACTCTTTTCTCCCTAGACTCCCTTCAGCAGTGCCTCCATTTAGCCTTTTATTAAATATGCACTTAACAGTCGGATTTAAAATCAGAGGCTAATCTCATCAGAAGTGCGGGATCTCAAGCTATGTAAATCTACCGCTTCAAAGGGGAGATTCTCTTGGATTACTTCTGCTTGAGTTTAACCAACTCAGCAGAGACAGCCAGCCTTCCCAGCACACAGTCTACCATGAGTCAGTGCTAGGTTCAGTGATTGACTTTTATCTAACCAGCTAAAAAGAAATGAGTAGGCATTGTTAGCCATGAGGAAGCTTGATTCATATCCTTTTAGAGAAGAGATCTTTTCCAAGTTGTAGGATAATCAGGGACCCATCTGAAGAATAAATGAAGGATCTGTGCAGAGGATAAGGTCAAAATGACCCCTAGGTGAAGGTGGAGCAACTGCATGGTTCAGGAGATCGAGTGACCAGGTGACAGAGAAGATGGAAGGCAGAAACAAGAGACTACAGGAGGAGTGACTGAAAAAAGTAATCAGGAGACAATTGGCAGAATATGTGAAATGACCATCTGAAAGTGAAAGTGGCCAAAAACAAAATATAAATGGATGCCTAGGTTCCAAGAGGCAGGGCACCACTGGCTGGAACAGGAAAGGGTTAGGGTTAGGATATACATTATAGCCTAGAAAACATTTTTAAGATAAAGACACCGACACGGGTGAGAGAAGAGCAACTCCAAGTGAAAATGGAGAATGACAAGGACATATGCTTTATTCACCAGAAGTGCAATATGGAGGACCACCAGCACAGAACAGAGTGGTATGCCATTTGGGTTTAATGGGAAATTAGAGGCCAAAGGATCTGGCGGTATTCTCAGAAACACAGGGTTAGGGCAGAGTCACTTGTTAAGAGGCCACTAGCTAGGAAGCATGGGCTGAGTTTGTCCAAGGTGAGTTTAAGAATAAGGATAAGGATTACCAAAAGAAGTTAAGACAACTGGGGACATGGACTTTGACCCAGAGAAGAGGGGCCTTGCTGCTCCTTTTAGGAAATGCACAACTAGAAGGCTCCTTTGGATATCAGGTCTTCAAGTGCAACTCAAGGCTAGTGGGCATGAGGATACCAAGGTAATTAGATTTATCAAAACCCTTCCCAAAAACAGCTTGGGTTGCCCACTAGCCTTGCATATGCCTTAATTCCATGGTGAAAAGAAGTGATTTGAACTTAACATCTCTGTTGTCACATCTGACCCCAAAAGTGTTTCTTGAACTTGACTTGAAAAGATCTCGTAAAGCCATCCCATGACAGAGCAGAAATTGACTCTGGGGTTGGGAGAAGAAAGCAGGGAGAAGGATTATTAGCAGGAAGAAGAGGACAAGGTCAAGAAAGAGAGAGAGAGAGAAAGGAGACTGAAAGTGAGAAGGGGAGAGCTTGGTAGTAATTCAAATGTTGCAAAGTGAATAACTCACTCAGCCAAGTAGGCAGGTCATCAAGGCGCATTTAGACAGTCCTAGAATGGCAGCAGGGTTGTAATTTGGTTATGTTTTAATTTCTGCTTTGTGTTTTCTCTTTGAGTATCAACTCAGTTCTGGATATATTGACCACCACACTAATAGGCCGAATTAGGGTATGGTCACTGGTAGTGTGAATTGTCAAAATTTGCCAAAGCGTTCTTTGCAGTGAATATGCTGTATTCACCAGTGCCCATGTTTGCCAGGTATTTTCCTGGAAATTTTCTGTATGGCCAGCTACGACAAACTTTTTTCCTAGTGTTGAATGTGACTGCCTCCTGCTGTATAACACTAATACTAGTAGTAAGCTAAAAATTAGCGGGAAACTTGCAATATGCATGTAGAAGAAAACTGGAAATGTGTTTGTGTATTTGTGTTTTCAAGGTAATGTCTTTTTGTATAGACTTGTATATGAGCTGTGTGTAATACAGTATATGAGCCTACCCTTTAATAACATTACCCAGAGTGCTGTGCAATTGATGAAAACAGAAATGAGCAAAGAATGCACATGTTTAATTGTTGCACTTATTTTGTAGCAGTGGCAGTGAATGAGCATCAGCATCAAGGAAAGAAAAACAAACTATATTTTTTGGTCCAAGAGAAGTGGGTACCTGCTTTCGAGTCTGTGGGAGCCATGCCCCCAGTGAATTCATGCTTCCTGTCTTCCAGTCTGCAAGAAAGTTTACCATTGTGATATTTAATTCTATTAATTTTATCTCAGGGAGTCACAGTGACGCAGTGCTTATCACTGCGGCCTCACAGCTCAGGTCACATTTTGGGCCTCAATAGTCAGTCCAGCATAGCTGGTAGGTGTTTCTCTGGCCCTCAGGGACACTTAAAAGAAAATTGTATCATTATAATCCACTGAAAACTAGTTTATCTTATTGTTCCTCATTTCCCTCAATTCATTTCATGGAGTTCCGTGAAGGTTCTGCGATTTCATAGAGACAAAGCAAACTCAGTGGGGTTCGCACATCACTAGTTATCAGTTCACAGTATCTAGATCTGTTTTCTTTTTGTCTTCTAACCTTATTTGTAATTCCTGGCTAACAGGATCTTCATCACACATTTCCAGCCATTTGTGTTTGGACTTTGTTGTCTCATTTTTATCACAATCCACATTTAATCATGTTTTTCTATGAGCCCTTCACTCATTTTTTTTGTTTATAAGTAAATCCAAATAATAAGCTGTGTTGTGTTATAAGATTTTACAGTGAGAGTTGAGCCTTTATTCAGTGGTAGCTCGGTGAAAACGTTTCGTTTTCTTCATACATCTTAAACATGTTTGCTTTTCTACTTACTCTTAGGATTTGCCCAGTGCTCCACCCCTCCACTCCTTTAGCCTGCACTTTGCTCTTGGCCCCTCCTGTCAGCGTCTGTTGCCATGCAACAATACTTAGGAAGCAGTCGTGGGATGAAGGGGACAAGAGATGTAAATGATGGACCTTGACATGGGCTTATTGCTCTAATATCGTGTATCCTGTCTTTGTCTAGTTTTTCTGGGGTTCTTATAGTTTTTAATGCTCATTGAACATTTGTGGCCTTTTCTGGTTTAACAATTTTATTTAGCATTTTTGGAAACTTTGTTTGTGTTTGCCTGCCTTTTTTTGACCTCCCGCCTGTTTTTTGCACTGTTTTCAAATTTTGGTTTACTAATAAAGGTCATTGATTTTGTATCCTCTATCATCTCATCCTGATCTGGTCTCTATAACAGGCACAATCCTGCTGCTCACCATCATTGTGACGTCACTTTCTTACCTGTGTGTGACCACCACTGAAGGCATATTCAGTCAGCATGGGGTAGACATGTATTTTATTGACAATCATTTGCATGGTAGCGTAGTGAGTAGGCTCTAAAATTCTAGGTTTAGATCCTACACCTGGTTGCATGCCTGATTTCATCCATGACTATGAACTGGAATACGTTGGTTTCAGATTGTTGTGTTATTTCAAATCAAGAATGTAATGTGAAGGATTCATGACAACCTCTGTTATGTAGACCATTCCAAATCTGAATAGCACCCAGATCCACTGAGGTTCATGATGAAATTACTGTCCAAACTATTAAGTTCTATTTAGGGTAATGGTGGCATCTATCGTCCTTAGGATTAGATTCTTTTCTGAATGAAGGTGACCTGAACAATTCATACCATTTCATCCTAGTCAGTTGTATGCTGACTGAGATCTGAGATGTGAGTATGAACCTGCACATTTGGCGACTCATATTTATGCTGTGTATGTTTCATAAAAATAAAATTTTGAGGCCCTGTATTAGTGGTAGCGCTGCTGCCTCACAGTAAGGAGACCTGGGTTCACTTCCCGGGTCCTCCCTGTGTGGGGTTTGCATGTTCTCCCCGTGTCGGCGTGGGTTTCCTCCCACAGTCCAAAGGCATGCAGGTTAGGTGCATTGGCGATTCTAAATTGTCCCTAGTGTGTGCTTGGTGTGTGTGTGTGTGTGCCCTGTGGTGGGCTGGCGCCCTGCCCGGGGTTTGTTTCCTGCTTGCGCCCTGTGTTGGCTGGGATTGGCTACAGCAGACCCCTGTGACCCTGTGTTAGGATATGGCGGGTTGGATGATGACTGACTGACTGACTCAACTATGTGGTGTACGGCTGGGGCTCATGCCCAGTCAGGTTGCCTGAAGGATGGAAGGACCGGGAGAGGAGCAGTACCTCCCATGGAACACGAGAAGGCAGTTGCCCTGGTGGGTGTTGGAGCCATGGGAACAGAGCTTGGAAGCTCAACACTGTGGGGGCCCGTGGCCACTGCCAGGGGGCGCCTGGACATTTGCTACACCCTGGACTGCACTACTTCCACCACACTAGGAAGTGGTGCAGGAAGGTCATCAGGGAGTACCTGGAGCACATTCGAGTGCACTATGAAAGGGGCTGCCTCACTCCATTCAGAGAGCCGGAATCGGGAGACAGAGGGCGGAGCTTGCAAATGGAGGAGTGAGGACGGCAGAGAAGAAGGAAAGACTGTGAGCAATAGTGCTGGTGGGTTGTGCAAAGGACTGTATTTTGTAAACAAAATAAAAGCGTGTGTTTGGACTTCTGTGTCTCCTGGTGTTTGTCTGTAATCGAGCTGATCTTCCACAACTAATAAATTGAAAATATCACCAATATAACATTTTTTTTGCAGTTTCTTTTCTTGCTTTGGGACTCATTAGAGAGTGAGGAGTAGTTGTCATTTAACTTGATTCTGAATCACAAGAATATGAATTATTTCTCCATCACTGACTCATATGTGCCCCTGAGTAATTCTTTTGATATGTCAGTTCTCCAAATGTTAAAATATGGAATTAATTGAAATCTGCCTGCATGGATGCCTTCCAATGATCTTCTCTAAAGAAAGACACTGTATAATTTCTGTTTGCTCCTAATATTCCTTTCATCCATCCATATACTTTCAGTCTTTTTATTCCAGTTTTAGGGTTACAGAAGCACAGAACACATAGCAGGATCCAGCTCTGGATTGGGTGCCAGTCCATGTTGCTGGTAGTAAGTGTTACATTTATATAGTTTTTATATCTATAGAACACTGCTACAAATTTTATTCTTACTTTATTTGACATAAAATGCAAAGTAAATTATGACTGGATACTAATACACTTGAATTCATTAAAAAATAAAAAGGCTCAGATGATTTTTTAAAATGATAAGAAAGCAATCAGAGAAACCATAATACTCACTCAATCAACTTATAAAGAAGAATGATGATCATTTATTAATATGTGGAGTGTAATTAAAATGCATTAAATGAGAAGAGAAAGGGAAAGCTGGAAAAGTCAACAGTGCTCAAATATCGAACCTGGCTTCTTTTGCATAAAATGAAACCTTGCCACATTATAAAAAAATAAATAAAGAAATAAATAAAAAGACATAATGAAACAAGATTTATGAGGAACTGATAGCCTGAAAGAAGACTAAATCTTTTAATTAATGCCCTGTGAAAAGCAAATTCCTGCTCTATCAGACTAATAAAAGTGAGAAGGCTGTCTTTGTTGTGCAATTGTATCTGGCTTGTGCGCTCACGACCCATTGGGTTTATTCAAATCCACTATCCCTTTGCCACTCCGCCCGGCACAGCGCATTAGAATTCGGCCCCGGCTGGCATCATTGTTCAAAAGTGTTTGAAATTCACCAAAGGAATGGAGATTTCGCCTAATCCAGCCCATCAAAGGCCCAACACTATGAGTGTGGATGCTGCGCTTTCAAATTAAGATTCACAATGTGTCTGGGAGGGTGTGGGGGGGGTGGGGGCAATGATGGCTGCTTGGGCAAGCAAATTTATTTTAACCGCTTAGTACATCAAACATGATGTGAGATAGCAGGGTTTGATACAGCGAAGATGACACTCACCCCAAACCCCATGGATTTATTTCAATAATCAGATGATTCAGTTTATTTTAGAATTGTTAAACGCACAGCCATATTTCAAAACATTGAAGTCAGGCTCACTATTTTAAGTTTGTTTGATTAAAAAAGATAAAACAATACAAATTAAATGTCAATAGTGAAATCATGTTTTTCTTCTTTTATTGTTTCCTGTACCTAAACCTAAAAGTGATGCACTGCCTTTCAGTGGTGCAGGATATGGAGGGCCGAAGGACTCAAGTACAACTGAAGAACGGGTTTATTCCATTGTCATGGTTTAATATTGTAATCTGAGGGATGGCTTGACAGAAACAACAGAGTAATAGCCATAATAAGCACGTTAACACACTGCCATACTGTACGCCCAAGGTTTTCATTCTGTGGAGTAACAGGCAGGCGTAAGTGGATTCCTGAAAATGATAAGAATGTAAGTGATGTACTCATACTAAAAAAGAAATACTGTCAGAGTAAAGTTTGGAGATGTTAACTGCATGTTTATGGAGTGTTTTATTCATAAAATCAACATTTGTCACAGTACTTCAGAGGACAACAAAGTACCTTTCCATATGTCTGATTGCAGTAATCAATTTACTTTGGTCGTTCTGTTACCCAGTAGAAAATGAGTCAACCATACATTCCTTTTTTTTGCACCTATGAAGATCAGTGTTTGCAGTGCCTTTCAAAGATGTATGCAAAGGATTTCAATTCAAATTATTTATTTTTCAAAGTTATTAAATTCAGTTTATTTTTATATCATGCTTTTATTGAGTACAGGCTAAGACTACTCAAATATACTGCTCATAAAAATTAAAGGAACACTTTTTAATTAGAGAATAGCATCAAGTCAATGAAACTTCTGGGCTATTGATCTGGTCAGTTAAGTAGCAGAGGGTATTGTTAATCAGTTTCAGCTGCTTTGGTGCACTAGGGGGGCAACAATGAGACGACCCCCAAAACAAGAATGGTTTAGCAGGTGGAGGCCACTGACATTTTTCCCTCCTCGTCTTTTCTGACTGTTTTTTCACTAGTTTTGCATTTGGCTACGGTCAGTGTCACTACTGGTAGCATGAGGCGATACCTGGAATCCTACAGAGGTTGCAAAGGTAGTCCAACTTCTCCAGGATGGCACATCAATACGTACCATTACCAGAAGGTTTGCTGTGTGTCCTAGCACAGTCTCAAGGGCATGGAGGAGATTCCAGGAGACAGACAGTTACTCTAGTAGAGCTAGACAGAGCCATAGAAGGTCCTTAATCCATCAGCAGGACCGCTATCTGCTCCTTTAGGCAAGAAAGAATAGAATGAGCACTGCCAGAGCCCTACAAAATGACCTCCAGCAGGCCACTGGTGTGAATGTCTCTGACCAAACAATCAGAAACAGACTTCGTGAGGGTGGCCTGAGGGCCTGACATCCTCTAGTGGGCCCTGTGCTCACTGCCCAGCACCATGGAACTCGATTGGCATTTGCCATAGAATACCAAAATCAGCAGGTCCACCACTGGCACCCCATTGCTTTTCACAGATGAGAGCAGGTTCACCCTGCACATGTGACAGATGAAAAAGGGTCTGCAAAAGCTGTGGAGAACATTATGATGCCTGTAACATCTTTCAGCATGACCAGTTTGGTGGTGGGTCAGTGATGGTCTGGGAAGGCTTATCCATGGAGGGACACACAGACCTCTACAGGTAGACAACGTCACCTTGACTGCCATTAGGTATCGGGATGAAATCCTTGGACCCAATGTCGGATCCTATGCTGGTTCTTTAATTTTTTTGAGCAGTTTTTATTAAATGTATGGAAAATTATGGGTTAAAACACAAACTGTTTCAATTTAATTATCAGATAAAGAGAATATTACATTAAACATTAGGATTATATATTAATAATAATAATAATATATTTTATTTATATAGCACCTTTCCTGTGCTCAAAGAGCTTCACAGAAATTCAAAATGAACAACATGGAAAAAGCAGAAAAAGGATCAAAGACAACATTGGAAACAAAATAATATTAGCATAAAACACCCAAAATAAAATTACTGTACATAGAGGAAACACAAAGCTCTGAGTTAGAATCCAAACACTACAAGAAAACCCCAAACAAATAACATAATCTGTGATACGAACGCAAACCATCCTGAGACTCAGAATGTCAAGATCACTTAAATGCCTTCCTAAGCAAATGAGTTTAAATTCTTTTTTTTTTAAAGAATGAATTGAGTTAGCAGATTAATTTAAGGAAGTTGTTCCAAAGTTTGGGTGCTATATAACTGAAGGCTATGTCACCCATAGAGCACAGATTAGCCTTAGTGGACCT
The DNA here is from genome assembly GCF_900747795.2 of Erpetoichthys calabaricus. Lineage (NCBI taxonomy): Eukaryota > Metazoa > Chordata > Cladistia > Polypteriformes > Polypteridae > Erpetoichthys > Erpetoichthys calabaricus. The sequence goes on from NC_041402.2 coordinate 37,811,659, forward strand.
TAGTGCGTGAAAAGGAGCCCTGCTTAAATAATCATAAAACAACAGAAAAGAACATAAGACATTTGACCAATGACAGGAGACCATTGAGCCAATCAGACTTTTTTGTTTAGGCAATAATTAAACTATCCCAAAATGTAATATAGATATTTCTGAAAGGTTTCTGCTTCAACTCCATCTCTCTGTAGTTTGTTCCAGATCCCCACAACTCTTTGCATAAAGAAGAGTTCCATGGCTTCAGTCTTAAATGCAAATTCCCTTTAATTTCCACTGATATAATTGAGTGTGGGATTCTCTGTTAAGGTGAAAGAATTCTTCTGGATCTCCTTTTTCAATGCCTTTTAGAAATTTAAAGACCTAGATTAGGTTCCCACATAGTCTTCTCTGATCGAGACTAAACAGGTTTAATTCTCCAAATGTGTCAGAGCAGGACGGGTCCTTAAGTCTTGGGATGCGCCTGGTTGATATCCTGTGCACATCTTGTTGTAGTGTGGTTATCAGAACTGCAAGCAATACTCCAGATGAAGTCTCACTAGTGTGTTTTATACTCTGAGCATAACACTCCTCAATTTATATTCAATGGTTTTTACAGTATAACTAACATGGTAATTGTCTTTTTAATTGATTTTGATCATTGCTTAGATGATGAAAATGATGTGCCAACATCAACCCCTCAATCCTTTTCAGAGGTTGCTTCCTGTAGGACAGAGTCTCCCATCTTGTATTTATAATTGACATTTCCGTTGCCTGCATGTAGCACTTTGCATTTTTTTTAGATTAAACTGCATTTTCCATGTGTTTTCCCAGTTCAGAAGCTTGTCCAAGTGTTACTGAATTGTTTTTGCTACCTCTTTAGTGTCAGTCATTCCTCCAATTTTGGATTCATCTGCAAATTTCATAAGTTTGCTAATTATACCTAAATCTGTGTAATTAATATTAATCAGAAAACATAACAATCCCAGGACAGACTTCACTGATGTCCTCACTCCATTCTCCTCTTATCTGTACTCTTTGTCTCCTGCTGGCTAACTGACTTGAGAACCAGTTTTGCAGGTTACCTCTGATGCCTACAGAAAGCATTCTGATGACACTTGACTGTTCTGTTAAAAATGACATGATCTGACATCAAGTACAGTGTAATATAACTATATAGAAAATGTATTATTATAACTATAACGTGTAGCAAGTATTGAAGAGGCAGAAAAAACAAATCAGAAAGACCTACACCACCATGAAAACTAGACAAATACTTGGAAACACAGGATCGGTTTGCAGCCGAGTGTGAAGTGGCTGGGATGGGAATCAGCACCTCCAAATCCAAGACCATGGTCCTCAGCTGGAAAAGGGTAGAGTGCCCTCTCAGGGTTGGGAGCAAGATCCTGCCCCAAGTGGAGGAGTTCTGGTATCTCGGGGTCTTTTTCACGAGTGAGGGAAGAATGGAGTGGGAGATCGACAGGCAGATGGGTTCAGTGTCTGCAGTGATGCAGGCTCTGCATCGGTCTGTCGGGGTGAAAAAGGAACTGAACCAAAAGGCAAAGCTCTCAATTTACCAGTCTATCTGCGTTCCTACACTCACCTATGGTCATGAGTTGTGGGTAGTGACCAAAAGAACGATATCATGAATACAAGAGGCTGAAATGAGTTTCTTCCACAAGGTATCTGGGCTTTCCCTTAAAGATAGGGTGAGAAACTCGGTCATCTGAGACAAGCCCAGAGTACAGCCACTGTTCTTCCGCATCAAGAGGAGTCAGATGAGGTGGCTCGGACATCTGATCAGGATGCCTCCTGGACGCCTCCCTGGTGAATTGTTCCTGGCACGTCTAACCGGGAGGAGGCCCGGGCAAGACACAGAACATGTTGGAGGTACTTCTGTATGTATCTCGGCTGGCCTGGGAACACCTCGGGATTCCCGCAGAAGAGCTAGTAGAAGTGGCCAGGGAGAGGGAAGTATGGGCATCTCTGCTCAAGCTGCTGCCCCTGCGACCCAATCTCGGATAAGTGGAAGAGGATTGATGGATGGATGGATTAATGCAGACAAGAGCAATGGTCTACATGCAGGCAAAGGAAGGTGACCTACAGGAAGCAATCTCTGAAAAGGTTCTAGAGGTCTATGCTGACGTGGCATTCTCATCATATAGGCAATAAGTTTCCTGGACTTCATCGTGGGTTCAAGTTTTTGTCCAACCCCTTTAACAATCAGGATCTAGGCCAGGGGTTCCCAACCTGGGGTGCTTGCATTGATGGCATTTCAGGGCGTGCGACAAAGTGGAATGCTGCATTGCGATTCGCCAAATTCGAGTGAGGTGCATTGTCCATCTATATTGTGGTGCAATCAGTGTCTTGCAGTGTGCTGTCATTTGCAGGTCATGAATTACTTTGTGCTCTTGTTCTATAATATGGAAAGAATCCAGCATTGCACGCACAGTTGTCACTTGTGAATGAGCCACAGAAATGTGTACTCCCTTGCTTGTCCTTGTAAAAGTCAGTAACTTTTTTTAAGAGAACGAAATTGTGACCTTGCAATAATAAGTAGAGAAAAGTGTGGTCTGGTATTGATTTCTGTGCAAGCCCTGATCAGGAAACGTCATTGATTTTGGGGTTTGATTGACCTTTTTCCTTGGTGGGGGCACAGGACAAGGGCGACTGAATAGAATGCCAGACCTGCTGCTTACACTCAGCCCGTCTCCCTTGCTAGTGGTCCTAGCAGAAGCGCAACAATTTTAACCTAACCTCCCCAATCTTCAAGCTTCATGGGAGAGATATTTACAAGATTATTGAAACTTACAAAAGTAAATTCATCAGTTTATATTTTAATTTTATGAACTTAAAAGTTAAAGAGTTAAAAGCTTATTTTTTTAGTTTAATTTGTTCACGTGCAGTATTGCATGTGGTTCAAAAATTTGAATTCTTTATCTTCAAATGTGATATTACATTTGTAGAGGAGCAGACATGGGTCAAACTTTTTCTAGTCGTGCAGGACATACAAAAAGTTGGGAACCACTGATCTACAGTAGACAATGGGCAGAAGCAATTAAGAAGACAAATTAATTTTATTAACATTAAATATAAATTAAGACCATGTCTGGAGTACTGTGTGGGGGTTTTGCTCACCATGCTATAAAAAGACATGGCAACTCTAGAAGAAAGAAGACCAACAAAGTGCATTCTGGGAATAAAGAACATGTTCTACTCTTATAGGACACAGCAATTAAATCTCTTCAGTCTTGGGAAGGGTAGCCTATGTAGTGAACTAAAAAATATAATAATAATAAAAATTAATTACATTTGTATAATACATTTATAAACTACTAATGTGATTACATATACAGAGGGGAGCCACTTCATCCACCACCAATGTGTAGCATCCACCTGGATGATGATAAAGCTGCCATTCTTGCACCAGTATGCTCACCACACATTAGCTATTAGGTAGTGAAGGAGTGTGAGATAGGTAGCCAATAAGGGACAGGGGATGATTAGGAGATCACAATGAGCAGGCTATTGTGGGCAATTCAGCCAGGACATTGGGAAACACCCTACTCATTTTGAAAGATGCCCAAGGATTTTTAATGACCACCGTGAGTCAGGACCTCAATTTTATGTTTTATCCGAAAGACAGCTCCAGTTTTTCCAGCACCATGTCCCTTTCATTGCTCTGGAGCATTGGGAACCACACACAGACCACAGAGTAAGCACCCTCGGCTGGCATCACCAACACCTCTTTCAGCAGCAACCCCAGCTTTTCCTAGTTGCTCTCCAATCTAAGAACTGAAAGGGACCAAACAAGCTTATCTTAAGGTGGGTTACCTAGTCCAGGCCTTCAGACTTCTCAAAGGCACTGATAAAGTTAACCCAGCAAACTCCTTACAATAATTAGAGGCTTAAGTGGTAAAAGACAACAGTGGAAGTGAAGTGCGTTCAAGACTAAATCATGAAAGCACCTCTCAACACAAAGGGTAAAGGGAATCTGGAAGAAAGCAGTAGTGTGAATGAACTGAAAACTGATATTCACTTTTAAAAAGTAGTTGGATGAGATCATTGAGGCATGTTAGCTAGGTCTCCTCTCTTGTGTTCTTCTGTTTAACATGAGGATGACAGAAGGGTGGTACTCACAAAAGTGTGTGTAATATCATTCATGGTAAAATTTTGATAACAATTATGTTGATTACTGGGATTGTCACTCAATATCTTCATTTTTGTAGGCTGCCAATTCAGGTCACAAGGAGCCAAAGCCTACCAGAGCAGAAGAATTAATGTTGCTCTATTTCATTATGTACAGTGAGCAGCCACAGTTAAATAAATAACAAGATATTTAATACATAGTAAATTAAAAGAACTGCACCTGGAATTTCAAATGAAGGAAAAATGGATGCCTGAAACTTTTCATAAATGATAATATAGAGACACAGTCACAAATAGGTGTACTGATAAAAAGAGAAATGTGCAAAAAAAGAAGCTTATAGTGATTGCATTTGTGACAGCAGTGGAAATCGTTAAGGAACCAACGGCCATTTTAACTTCGGTATCACTTGGCTATTTTGTCAAGTGACTTCTTTAGGTATTCTATAACAGCAGTGTAGGGAGCCCAGCATATCTCCGGGATGCCATCCTTAGCTGGGTACATTTACTCACCTATACTCACTCAAAACAGTTCAATTGACTTGTCTCTTTCTCTATGCCAGGAGGTTTTAGGTTAATATATTCATTTTCATTTAATTATTAATGTTTAGGCATTTTAGGTCTGACTACCCTAACAGCCTGAACTGGAATAAATTGGCTTAGGTAACTGATGAATGAATATGCAGGCACATTAATAATGTAATTGCTCTTTAAAAAATGTACATATTGTTTGTTTTTTTGTCCAATATGATCTTTCTGTTTTCAAGCCTTTTTGTTTTGTTTTCAACAATATTTCTAAATCTATATATGGCTCCGGTTTGCTTACAGGAAGCTCAGTATTTAAGAATGATTAAGAAACATTTGAATTCAGGATGAACAATATTGTATATTCTGGGTAGAAATGACAAAAAAATAAAGCTTCCAACTATTAGTGTCAGGAAAAAAAGTTTAACTTCATGCTTCATCTTTTGTTTTTAATGTGTTTTATCAAGAGCAGAGCTGAGGGAAAGTGCAGAAATAATAAGTTTAAGACATGAGTTGACTATGGAAGGAGGATCAGGCCACTGGAAGGTGTTCTAAAGCACACACTGTAAAAGTTGCTTTTTTAATTCTTACAACACTATTCAAACTGCATTATGTTAACATTTCATCATTCACCTCTTAAACTTGTTTTATTTATTGTCCTTTAGTCATTTAATGAAATTTATCACTGCGTGTTTCAGGTGTTTTCTGGTTACTGACAAGATGGGAACTCCAATGACTGAACTTTGCAAAGGAGATACATGATTTAGCAAAGTACAGAGAAGATATGCTTTTTTTTCACAAGGTTACTCTTGTATATCAAATTTATAAAAAGCTAATGAGATGCATGCAAATTTGTTTTAAAAGTGACTGGCATTATGGAAACTCTTCCAGGATCTGAATGGAACCAATGCACTGTACCAGAAAACATTTCCATACATAATGTATTTTTAATATATGAAAAACTTTAATAAAGTAAATAATTTCAATAGCATGTTTTTCTCTTTATTGTAATAATAATTGCAAAAGAAAGTGTAGCTCCAGGTTATAAAGTGCCTTCATTAAATTAAAGAAGTTATATAAAAATTTTGTGTGTTGTTTTTATTTATATATACATTTCTTATCATATTACAGAGTATTATTCATTCACTTTCCATTAAACAAATACAGATAAATTTGATATAAATATATTTGAGTTTTCCTGTATGAATATATATATTATCACACACATGCGCATGGGAGGTAGCTAAACAACTCAAAAGAGGGTAATTCCATGCTGGAGCAGGGGGTGGCAGAGTGCACTGATCCTTTCTAATTTTCCTCTCCAGAACAACCACGAGAAATTCTGCCTGGGCCCGATGATGTCACTTCCTGTACTGGGCCCGATGATGTCACTTCTGGTTCATGTCCTGATGACATTATTTACACTGACTGCCTTTAAAACTGCTGTATTGTGTCTGTCTCCTCAGTTCTGTTTTGGACTAATGTCTGTCAAGACCATTTGATCAATTCTTTTCTCTTTTCACAGCCAACTTTCAAGTATATGGGGTGGCTGACCCAAACCTTTTTGCTGTGTTATGTACGTATATACAGTATGTATATATGTATGTGTTTGTGTGTGTGTGAATAAATACAGGCTGAGTCAAAATTATGTTAACATTTGAATAGTGGAAACAATTTATTCACAAAATATACTTCATACAGTATGTGGAAGATGATGTCTGATGAGTTGGTTTATGCACGTGACCGGAAGTGAACGCTGGTGTTTCTGTCTGCCGCTACTTGCCGGTGTTCTGTTTGTGTACTTTTTCCTAGTTGTTTTTTATTTGTTTTTGCCTTTTGCATTGGATCTTCCTTATCCTTTGCATTGGATTAAAAACTGATAACATGCATTTGCGTCCCTTAACACGAGCCCTCGTAGAACTGTTCTCTGCTGGCTGCAACCTGTGTGGGTAAGTGGAAACTTTCTCACTGATTCTCTGCTCAAGTAACTAGCTTTGATGAATAGGCGGTTGAAACTGACCCTTGTCAATTGCTGAGTACTTGTGGAAATCCCAGTGGTGACGGTCTACTGGCTAACGTGTTATTTTAATTGGGCCGAGTAGGTACACAAGGGGTACATTGCTTTGCTCCCAATCTGGAATTTGCTTGGGTGACTTCTGGAAATCTACTATGATAAACCTCAATTGGTTGTCATGGATTATTATGTCTGCTTTGCTACCTAATGCAGTCACATCTTCAAAACTAAAATATTCACCAGATGAATTGTATTGACTTTGAACAAACTATGAATTGCCTGCTGATATCCTGCTGTACTGCGGCATTCTCCGACAACCAAAATACGTTCACAGGGTCTCTCGTCGTTATTTTTGCCTCAGCAGGAGTAGCAGCGAGTCTATTCCTTCACTTTGGTCTGAAGGATGCACTTGTCCACGTACTTTTGAGCGATGTTATAATCATAACGTGTTGATTCCTTTGGTACAATCACTGGAATATACGTCCATAGACATTTCGAACTTTGGATTATTTAATACTCGTTCTATCTCTAACAAAGCTCTGCTGATTGGTGATGTTATCATAGACACTAAGATGGACTGTTTATATCTTACGGAGATTTGGCAGCAACCGGCGAATTATTTCCATCTAAATCAAGCGCTCCCTCCAGAGTTTGTCTGCATCTCCAAATCCTGTTCTTCGTGGGAGGGGAGGCGGTCTCGCAATAATACACCGTAAAGATTTAAAATTATCACTGATACCTCTTCCAGCGTATTCATCCTTTGAACTGTTAGCTGGCAAACTCTGCGGAACTTCACCTACTATAATTGCTGTTTTATATAGACCTCCTAAACTATCAAGTGTTTTTATTGCTGAACTTTTTACTGTTTTAACAACTTTGTGTGCAATGTCTACTAACGTCATCCTCATTGGTGATTTTAGTATACACGTTGACATGCCAACTGATGTACTGACAAATGATTTTAATGAAATCCTTGACTGTTTTAATTTAATTCAATATGTCAACTTTTTGACTCATAACAAGGGTCATATTTCAGACTTAGTTTGCTGCTCTGGTATCACACCTCACAATCTTATTCCTACTGAATCGCCTATCTCAGATCACAAAATGATCACATTAGATGTTAGCTTACCTCTCAGTAAATCAAAGGTTCAGCGTGTAATTTCATTTCGTAATGTCAAGCGTGTAAACCCAGAGACCCTTATAGATTTATTGCAATCCCAGCCTGTTTCTCCTTCCGCTACCACACCATCATAATTAGTAGACCATTACAATGCTGCTCTATCCACTAGCTTTGATACACTAGCTCCCTTAAAAACACGGACTGTTTCATTTATTTGCACTGCTCCCTGGTTTACATCTGAACTCTGTCAGCTCAAAGCCACAGTTGGAGCACCTAGCTAAAAAGACGGGTCTTGTTGTACACAAGGAAATGTACTCAGATCACATGTTAAAATACAAAAATGCTCTCTCTGCTGCCAGAACTGTATACTATTCTAACATTATCAATGCAGGAGGGAGCTCTTTTTTTCTACAATGAAAAGGCTAATTACACCACCAGAAAGTGCCGCTCACCATAACCTCTCTGTTAAATACTGCTGAACTTTTTTGGATTTCTTCAACTCAAAAATTGAAAAAATCCACCAGCAACTTGCTTCCTCTATTTCTGCAGAAAATGACATGCTCTCCACTATCACCCATATTCCCTTACCAACCTCGATATTCTCAGATTTCAGCTTACTAGCTGAAAATAATATCTCAGAGCTTATAGCAAAATCTAATTCTTCCACATGCCAATTAGATCCAATACCTACAAGCTTTGTTAAGTCTTGTCTGTCACATATTTCTCCCATGATAACTACTATAATTAACTCTTCCCTTACTACAGGCACGGTCCCCCTCTCACTAAAAACAGCCTCAATTATCCCAATTCTGAAAAAACCTGGTTTAGACCCAAATATCATTAACAATTATCGGCCTATTTAAAATGTTTCATTTATATCTAAAGTTCTCAAAAAGATAGTTGCCTCCCAACTCCAGTCCCATTTTTCAAAAAATAAACTTTTTGAACAGTTTCAATCTGGGTTTCGCCCTAAACACAGCACAGAAACTGCCCTGGTCAAAATCATAAGTGATCTTCTCTGGGTAGCTGACATGGGACTTTTATCAGTTCTTGTGCTTCTTGACCTCAGCTCTATATTTGACACCATATCCCATCAGATACTTTTGAAACGTCTAGCTAGTTTTGGAGTCTGTGGCCTTGTCCTCCAGTGGTTTTCTTCCTACCTCACTAATATGAAGCAATTTGTTCAAATAAAGGGCTTTAAATCTGAGAACGCAGTCGTTACTCAGGGAGTTCCGCAGGGTTCTGTTTTGGGGCCACTTCTTTTTCTCATTTATATATTCCCAATAGGTAATATCTTCCGACACCATGGTATTAAGTTGCATTGTTATGTTGATGACACACAACTATATCTATCCACTAAATCCACTTCTGTTTTCCCTCCAGATACTCTTATGGCATGTCTCCAAGACATAAAGACATGGATGACTCACAATTTTCTCCAACTAAACAGCAATAAAACGGAGGTTCTCCTCATTGACTCTAAATCTACACTTGCTAAGGTTAGCCATTCTTCTATTTTATTTTATTTTAATTAACAATATCAACACAAACATCTCTTCTCAAGTTAAGAGCCTGGGCGTTATTCTTGACAGTACTCTCTCTCTTTCTTCCCATATAAGTAACATTTCTCGGACTGCCTACTTCCATCTCTGAAACATTTCTAGACTTTGTCCTGTTCTTACGCAACACAGTACTGAAGTGTTGGTTAATGCCCTAGTCACCTCACGTAGAGATTACTGTAATGCTATTCTATCTGGCATCCCACAAAAACGTATCCATCGCTTACAACTTCTTCAAAATTCTGCTGCCAGAATAATAACCTGATGTTCTAAATCCACTGAACATATTACACCTATTCTCTCTCAACTTCACTGGCTCCCTGTTACCTACAGAATACAATACAAAATACTGCTCTTTACATTGAAAGCTCTCCACAACCTCACTGATCTCCAACAGACTTACACTCCCTCTTGCTCACTCAGATCCTCATCTGCAGCTTTACTTTCTGTACCGCACATCAAACTGTTCTATGAGACCTCGATCGTCTCTCATAGTGCTCCTCAACTCTGGAATTCTCTTCCCTCTCATATACGTCAGCTCAATTCAATAACACATTTTAAAACTACCCTCAAAACTTACCTTTTCAAGCTGGCATACCAATTTTGAATTCTACACTGTTACTCCCTGTTATCTTTGTTTGTTTGCTAATTATTGCTTTGTGATTTATCATTCTCTTGTTTTTATTTTATTAATGGTGTTTAATTTTATTGTAAGGTGACCCTGAGTGCTAAGAAAGACGCCTATTAAATAAAATGTATTATTATTATTATTAAGAATGTCTCAACCTGTTCAACACATGTACCATATGTGGCACATAAATTGTCCACAAAAATTCTACATAAGTATATACATAGCAGTACCATTAGGGTTAACATAATTTTGAATCGCCCTGTATATAGGTGTATAAAGTTACATGTCTCTGATTAACTCACTGACTAATGGATGACCTAAGCAAAAACAGCTTTCTTTAATGGGGCAACTTCATGTCCCTGAACCCAGTAAAATATCTGCAAAAATTTTAATTTATCATAAAAAGACAGTAAAACTCATGAATATATTTTGCTTTTGAAAGATAGAAAGTCTTACTGCAGGTCTACTGCAGTTGTAGAATACTGCAGATGGAGGTATGTCCAAGTGTAATGCAATGGCATGTATCCTTTTTTATGTTATTTGTGTTTTATATACAAAAATAAGTGATACAAAAATACCAAAAATTGCCTGCTACTATAAAATTATCTCATTACAGTAAAACCCGCATTGTCCTAAGTAATTTAAGATATTTACACCAATCAGTCTTTAATTCAATCCATTTCCTATTTATTAAAGTGTAGATTTATTTTGTATTATTTTATTGTCTATAATAACAATACCATCTTCTGATTTCCTTTGAATTTTCATTACTGTCTTCTGTATTGTGTACTTTAAACTGATTACATTACAAATGCCAAATAAGAAATTAGAATCATCTTTATCTATCCTGCGTTGTTCTTTATTAGCTCACCTGCTCCTTTATGACTATTTAATTCTGAGTACAAAATTATCACTCTTGCTCTTAAGAACATCTTTAGCAGTGATGAGCGAACTCTGTGGTGTTTGCTTTGCTTTGAGTTCTGAGAAATCGTTTGCGAATATTGCCAAACTCAGCGAAATGCATTGAAGTCAATGGGGAAGGACCAACTGAACTAGATCTGACTGGATTATAATGGTGCAATCACCTTTAAAGTGACCCTGAGAGCTAAGGAAACATCTGGCAAATATACTGGACCAATTATTGTGGCCAAAAAGGTGACTTGAGCTGTGCAGCAGCAGTGCCAACAACTACACCACCGTGTCTCTGTGAGATCAGAGAAGAAAGAACACAGTCAGAGATGCAAAATTATAGATTTCATCAAAACAAAGAAAAAATGTAGAAATCGTAGTCAAAAGTCATAAAACATACATAAGTCTTTTAAAGGCAGAAAACTCAAAGTGGCGTGTCATGATCAAAGTCATGTGCTGGCTCGTTCTTTTTTTTTAAGTTGCACTGAGGGCTTTCTAAACTATCTGTGCTGATGCGTTGCACTTTTTCTTTTATCAAAAAGATAGAATCATATTGTAAATAGTAATAAATCTTTCGTTATTATTATTTCATAGAGTCAGCTGTGTTTCTTTGCCAGGCTCCTTGTAAGGAGCAGTAAGGAGACCTGGGTTTGCTTCCCGGGTCCTCCTACGTGGAGTTTGCATGTTCTCTCTGTGTCTGCGTGGGTTTCCTCCGGGTGCTCCGGTTTCCTCCCACAGTCCAAAGACATGCAGGTTAGGTGTATTGGTGATTCTAAATTGTCCCTAGTGTGTGCTTGGTGTGTGGGTGTGTATGTCTGTGCCATGCAGTGGCAAACCCTGCCCAGGGTTTGTTTCCTGACTTGCACCCTGTGTTGGCTTGGATTGGTTCCAGAAGACCCCCATGACCCTGTAGTTAGGATATAGCGGGTTGGATAATGGATGGATGGATGGATGTGGCTATATGCATGCATAGGGAATGTGCCTCCTTCTCTAGTATTGATGTGGAACTCGAAGATCGACCTGCACATTTGGCGACTTATATTTATGCTGTGTTTGTTTCATAAAAATAAAATTTTGAGACCCTGTATTATTTACTTATCTGTTATTCCTCTAGCATTATATACCTGGGGGAGTGGTCCCATCTAAAATTGACGTTTTCCTAAACCAGACAGATTATCAGTAAATAATCTGATGAACAAGGGTGAACATGAATACAGCAAATTCGTGGCAAATAACACTTTGGCAAAATTCGCTAATCAACACTAGTCTTTAGTATTCTATTGATTTTTCTGTTTTTGTATAACTATCATAATAACTGTGTTATCCACTAATGAAAAATAACAAAATGGCTTACAAAATGCATCCCTTGATTACTAGTAGAATGTACAGTATATTTATATACATACAGTATATACAGGGTAAATAGGTAAAGTATATTTATAAGTAAAGTATATTTATATACATATATATAAAATATAACCATGCATGGCGGCACAAACAAAGAAAGATGGCATAATAACCCAACAAATAAAGGTCTTCCCAGGTTAGGGAGGTACAGGTAACTTCCCAAGTCAGAAGCCATACTTCAGGGACCATTGGGTTTTATGCTATGACTGGAAAGGACGGAGCCAGCTCTGGGTGCTGCATCTAGTTGCCCCTGACCTGTGGGAGGAAAAGGAGAGACAGTTAGAGTGAACACCACCTCTCATCCTGGACAGGTACCACTTACCTCAGCAGAGCCAGAAAGGTGATCCCCGGACACATATGCGTGACTCTCTCTCTCTCTAATATATATATATATATATATATATATATATATATATATATATATATATATATATATATATACTGTATATTGACTATTAACTATATATATTAACTATTGAAACTACTAAACTACTAAAAACTATTGAAATCATCAGAAACAAAATTGAAGTGTCAGCGATTTTGTTTTGCGGATGTGCTCCCCCCCCCCCCCCCTGGTTAATCTAGGAGAGCTGGACAAGACTGTAGAAGGTCCTTAACCCATCAGCAGGACCAGTATCTGCTCCTTTGGGCAAGGAGGAACAGGATGAGCACTGCCAGCTGCCAGAGCCCTACAAAATGACCTCCAGCAGGCCACTGATGTGAATGTCTCTGATCAAACAATCAGAAACAGACTTCATGAGGGTGGCCTGAGGGCCTAGAGTCCTTTAGTGGGCCCTGTGTCACTGCCTGGCACCATGGAGCTTGATTGGCATTTGCCATAGAATACCAGAATTGGCAGGTCCACCACTGGCGCCCTGTGCTTTGCACAGATGAGAGCAGGTTCACCCTTAGCACATGTGACAGACGTGAAAGGGTCTGCGGAAGCCAAGAAGAACGTTATGCTGCCTGTAACATCGCTCAGCATGACCAGTTTGGTGGGGGGCAGTGATGGTCTGGAGACGCATATCCATGGAGGGACGTACAGACCTCTACAGGCTAGACATCTAGGAATCGGGATGAAATCCTTTTACCCATAGTCAGACCTTATGCTGGTGCAGTGGGTCCTGAGTTCCTCCTGGTGCATGACAATGCCTGGCCTCATGTGATGAGAGTATGCAGGCAGTTACTGAAGGATGAAGGAATTGATACCATTGACTGGCCCCCACGATCAACTGACTTAAATCTAATAGACGTTTGGGAACCCTTCTCAGCCTGCATAATAATTTACTCTACTTTCAACAAAAAAAATAACAGTGGTACCGTATGTCTTTTATTTCCTAGGAACATCTGAGTACTGGGGTGTTTTCCCAACAAAGATTTTTAGTGAAGCAGTATTTAGTTGTATGAAATTAAATCAAATGTGAAAAACTGGCTGTGCAAAAATTTTGCTGATTTGAATGCATGTAACGACTCAATACTGATTACTGGCAACACCAAATTGGTTGGATTAGCTCATTAAGCCTTGAACTTCATAGACCGGTGTGTCCAATCATGAGAAAAGGTATTTAAGGTGGTCAATTGCAAGTTGTGCTTCCCTTTGACTCTCCTCTGAAGAGTGACAGCATGGGATCCTCAAAGCAACTCTCAAAAGATCTGAAAACAAAGATTGTTGAGTATCATGGTTTAGGGGAAGGCTATAAAAAGCTATCTCAGAGGTTTAAATTGTCAGTTTCAACTGTAAGGAATGTAATCATGAAATGGAAGGCCACAGGCACAGTTGCTGTTAAACCCAGCAGGTCTGGCAGGCCAAGAAAAATCCAGGAGCGGCATATGCGCAGGATTGTGAGAATGGTTACAGACAACCCACAGATCACCTCCAAAGACCTGCAAGAACATCTTTCTGCAGATGGTGTATCTGTACATCGTTCTACAATTCAGCGCAATTTGCGCAAAGAACATCTGTATGGCAGGGTGATGAGAAAGGAGCCCTTTCTGCACTCATGCCACAAACAGAGCCACTTGTTTTACACAAACGCTCATTTAGACAAGCCAGATTCATTTTGGAACAAAGTGCTTTGGACTGATGAGACAAAAATTGAGTTATTTGGTCATAACAAAAAGTGCTTTGAATGGAGGAAGAAGAACACCGCATTTCAAGAAAAATACCTTCTACCTACTGTCAAATTTGGTGAAGGTTCCATCATGCTGTGTGGCTAGTTCAGGGACTGGGGCCCTTGTTAAAGTCGAGGGTCGGATGAATTCAACCCAATATCAACAAATTCTTCAGGATAATGTTCAAGCATCAGTCACAAAGTTGAAGTCACGCAGCGGTTGGATATTCCAACAAGACAATGACCCAAAACACAGTTCAAAATCTACAAAGGCATTCATGCAGAGGGAGAAGTACAATGTTCTGGAATGGGCATCACAATCCCCTGACTTGAATATCATTGAAAATCTATGGGATGATTTGAAGCAGGCTGTCCATGCTCGGCAGCCATCAAATTTAACTGAACTGGAGAGATTTTGTATGGAAGAATGGTCAAAAATACCTCCATCCAGAATCCAGACACTCATCCAAGGCTATAGGAGGCGTCTAGAGGCTGTTATATTTGCAAAAGGAGGCTCAACTAAGTATTGCTGTAATATCTCTGTTGGGGTGCCCAAATTTATGCACCTGTCTAATTTTGGTATGATGCACATTGCATATTTTCTGTTAATCCAATAAACTTAATGTCACTGCTGAAATACTACTGTTTCCATAAGGCATGTCATATATAAGACAGTTGCTACTTTGACAGCTCAGCCAATGATGAACAAAAATCCAAAGAATTAAGAGGGGTTCCCAAACTTTTTTATATGACTGTATATATATATATATATATATATATATATATATATATATATATATATATATATATATATATGCCCTTACGCCCAGTAGGGCCAGCACAGACAGCAGCTCCACTCAACACTGAGGTAGAGTAACAATTTACAAAATGGATGGTTGGGTAAATACTATATATAAATATTTATATACGTTTATCACTTACTTCTGGTGCTTCAATTTGCTCAATTAGGGAAACAAAGTCCCAGTGGTCTGGCTGAGGCCGCCTGTCAGATTATCTCTTATCTAATAAAGTTAAAGTCCTATAAGCACCAGCTGTGCTCCTCTTGACAGCCTGTCTCATGTTGGGGGTTTCCATCAAAGTAAAAAAATTAAAAGTCACTTTTTTTCTCTTTTTAAGCCATGAAGGCCTCCTTTCTAATCGTAAGATGCGTGGCCTAGTGCCATAAACAAGATTTCACTTCTGGAGATGAGCCTGTTCTGCAGTGTGGCAGGTTAAGCTAGTTAAAGGCATTAGACCTCCCCCAAGATGAAAGAAAATCTATACAGATCAAATTGAGGTAAATCTCCAAGAAATCCTCTATATAAAGGAATTTAGACTTTACAATTGTATTGTTGAGAGCAAACAGGGGGCCTTTGAGGGTGTTATCTCTGAGGAGTGTAGGTGGCAGCAGAAGACATAAGCACAGCTAAGGCAACAAGCAAGGAAATCTGAGGGAAAGACTTAGCCCTAAGCCGGGACATTGTACACGTAACTTTTGGGTGAAGTCTTGCATATCAGGACAAGATCAGCAGGATGAAATTTAGATTATCTCAAGCTCCTTGTGTCCCTGTATCCGGTCAGAGGTGAACGTGTATGTAAAAGCATTAGAACTCCCAGTCAGGGAGCTCTAGTGCTGCTTCTACACTGACTGTGCCGACCGTCTTCAACAGGAATATACAGTACAAATGGAGTCAGCTAGGAGAAGAAAGGAACTGTACAGATTTCAAAACCTATATCTTATAGTATAGCTGTGCCTTGAAGTGAAATTTAAACTTATTAAAATAAATTACACTATATTACATTTAATCACAAGCAATCAAATAAAATCTCTTTTCATTTCCTTCATCTTACTTATGTCATTCATAAACTAACTAGGGGTGCCATGGTGTCATTGCAGTGCTTTGTGTTGTTAGCCAGCAGCAATATCATATGCACTTCAGAACAGGTAATCTAGGTGAAGCTAAGCCTGTTTGGGGCAGTACTTGAATGGGAGGACATCCAGGAAAAACATGGACTGCTGCAGGAAGAAATGATGGTTAGATGAATAAGGGGCACTTACCCTGTGGTCTATGTGTGGATCCCAATGCCATAGTGCAGTGACAGTGACACTGTGCTGTAAAAATAGTGCCATCCTTTGAATGAGATATAAAACTGAGGTCCTGACTATCTGTGGTCATAATAGATCCCTGGATATCCTTTATAAAGTGTAGGATATTTCCTGATGTCCTGGTTATATTGCCCACCACAACCTAATGACCCTTTGACTGTAATTAGCTATCTTTTTCATCCCTTCATCACCCAATAACTAAGGTATAGTGAGCATACTGGCACAAGAATGACTGCCGTTGCATCATCCAGATGGATGTTGCACATTGATGGTAGAGGAAGTGACTCCCCACTCTTTACGTAAAGAACTTTGAGTAATGAGAAAAAGTACTATATACATATAATGTCTTCTCCTTCTCCTTCTGTCTTCTTTTACTCACAGCTCTAGTGCTTGTTTCAAATTGTGAATTGGACACTGTGCTTATGATGTTTGCACATTCCTCTGTGTCTGTGTATATTTTCCTCAAGGTATTTCAGTTTTCCACTCCTATCCCAGGAAAATGCACATTAAAGTTTATAGATAACTTTGATTAACTTGCTCCCCTTCCAAGGCTTGTTCCTTGCTTGAACCAAACATTGCCAGGATATGTGTTGGCCCCCATGACCTTGAATTGACTATGGAATTAGAAAATGAAATGGATGAATAGTGGGAAGCTGTCCATATTCATAGTACTTTATAAGCCATTGTAATAATGGGCACTAACAGTCTGCACTGTGACTTCAAAAAGGAAAATGAAAGCATTTTTCCACGGAATTCCACAGAATTTCACAGTGGCCGGAGTTGGGGCTCTGTGGCTAAAGGATCTGGACTGGTAACTCGAAGGCTGTTGGTTCGAATCCCGACAGTGATAGAAGGAATACTACTCCATTGTGCTCTTGAACAAGGCCCTCAACCTGCAATTGCTCCAAGGGCGCTGTTCAAATAGCTGACCCTGTGCTCTGCCCCTAAAACTCTGAGTAAGATGGGGTATGCGAAAAAGAGAATTTCCCCTCGGGGATTGAAGGCAGACATCATAAGATAAGGTAAACATGAGCTCCACTGGGTTGTTCTACCATCAGCTTCAGTATAGTCCGATTTTGACACAGCCATGGACTCAACCCTGTGGCACAGAGAATTGCAGCAGGCCCATATTGACTCTAGTGCAATCACACAGTTGTTGGTGGCAAATGTCTACTATAGGTCTCAGGAGGCCACAGCATTAAGGTGAATTCAACACTGTTCTCCTAGAAACTTTCTAGAATGTTTTAAAAAAAATCCAATGCCAACCATTATCAGATGCACCAGGTGGCAGTAATATTCAGATATTCTGTGATATTGAAATTTTTCTCTGCTGAATCAGTGGACCAAATGTCTGCCACATAAACACTGTGATATACGGCCGGCAGTTTGTCCTGGCCAATACCCCCAGGCTGCCAGATGGAGCCCTCCCTGCAACATGGTGGTGCCCCGAATTCTAGCAGGGCCTCATGGACCTTGGAGTTTTATTGCACAGCCCTGCTGGATACTGTGGGGGCCGCCAGAGGATGCTGCAGGGAGGCTCAAGGACTTGTATTTTCCCTATAACCCGGAAGTACGTCCTAGTCACAGCGACAGAGGAAATGACGTACTTCCGGGCTGAAGAAAAGGAGTTTTTACCCGACCCAGAAGTGTTATAAAGTCACATGGACTGAGGGACAGAAACAGTTCTGGGTCAAGAAGTATAAAAGGACTATGGGTAACCCCAGCAGATCGAGCCGAGTTGGGAGGAAGGGTGACTGAACTGCTGGGAGGTGTGGAGGATTATTGATTATTGTGATTGTATTGAGTATTATTGTGATTTATTTAAGTATAGTGGAGTGGAGGTGCTTTGTGCACATTATTATTATAATAAAACCATTATCTGGACTTTTATCTGGTGTCTGACGTGATGTCTGAGGGTTCAAGGGGACGACAGCACCCCCTATCTGTCACAACACATACATTATTACATTGCCACCACTAGCCTAATACTCAAAAAGATGGATCTAAGGACTCTTTGGTTTTATACCATGCCCTGTTCCTCCTATTAGTGTGAACCAGCAGGAAACAGAATTCATCAAAGTAGATAAAGTTTTTACCAAGAGTGAATGTCATTGGGTGTAATAAGAATTCAAGGCAGATATGATGAGCTCTCTGTTCTAATATGTCTCTTTCAGCACCTCTACTGTATTCAACACAGGTCATCCACCTTCCATTGACAGTTTTCTTCAGACATCTAGCAGTTACCAAAATGGAGACATAGGTATAGGAGGAATCTGGAGAGGCCATTTGGAATGACTTCTAAGTGGTCTCATAAACATTCTGGCAAACTGTTCTGCAACACAGGAAGGGAAGACAGTGAGTTGACCAGGGTGTTCAAATTGGGAAACATTATCCTTGGAGATGCAAAGACCGCTTTGATTATTGTTATGATTTCCTCTAAAGAAATCACAAACCGACTTAAAATAGACTTAAACAAAAGATCATTCACCACCACCATCAAACAATCTAAATAGAACCTCTGGTGACTGTCATGATTGGAAGAGCACCTGAAGAATAAATGATAAATGATGGCTCTGCCCTGGTGACTTGATAGCAATGGGGAAAACAAATATAAAGAAAGTACGGAAAACAATGAATGAGATGAGGCACCATTCAAATTCTAATATTAAAGAACTCCTCAAACAACGTAATAGGGTCCTGACCCCAGGATAGGATCTATATCTGGGACTAAGGTCACCAGAGCAGACAAAAAGCTCCATATTGACAAGAACGGAGGAGTGAATGTGATCTGTCTAGATATGATGAATGTGCCTCTTTGAATATTTGGATGAGCAAACTGTGTTGGTGGTCTCCATTTTCAGCAAGAGTACAAGCGGGTGTTTTCCAGTAACAGAAAGATTATACTTCATTAAACTCTGTTCAAATCTCAACCTTTGGATTCATAGACATCAAATTAGGTTTCAAAGCTTAATGTAATAAAATGACCAATCAGCATCAAATGGCGGGGCAAGCAGCACCCATAGTTGGGGTAAAGGGAAGTTGGAAAGGCAAATAATCCACCATCTCATTGAACAGGTGGAAACTGGTGATGTAAACAAAGATTTCACTTTCTTCTCTGTGAAGGGAAAGGAAAAAATATATAATATTTGGTTATCAGAGAGGGTATCAATACAAAGCTATGAAAAACCAACCTCAGTTATGATATAAAGTAAAATTCAATAGATACAAAGTAATTCCCAGATATATAACATGAACATCAGAAAATACAGTAAATCCACAACTGAATACATAAAATAAAACTTTAGTGTATAAAGAGAATTTTACACAATATATACTCAGTTTTGAATTTATGAGCTGTCAAATTCTGAATATATAGAGTGTAGTTTGAAATATAAGGAGTTAAAAAATCTCACTCACATTTCTAGTTAACTCAGTGAGGTCTTAATACGGTATAGAAAATCAAGTTTTCCCTAATATTAATCAGAATAATATGAAAATTAATGTTCATATTGTGACAGATGGCCGAGGCCCATGCCTTGCCGGGACGCCCCTGCAACATATGAACCAGGGGGGCAAGGATGGGAAATCCAGTAATTCCCCATGGACACTAGATGGCAGCCTCCCTGGGTTGCAGCAGTGCCTCAGATTCCCAGGGCTTCATGGGGGTTGGAGTTCTGTGCAGCCCTGTTGGGCTCTGCAGGCGCCACCAGGGGGTGCTGCAGCAGGAGTTGCTGGCCCCTTTTGGGCACTGGTTTCGCCACACCCTGAAGTGCAGCTGGATGTCGGCAATCGAGCACCTGGAGCACTTCCGGGTACCCAATAAAAGGAGCTAGCGACCACCACTCATTGGCCAGAGTCGGGTGAAGGGGGACAAGGTTGCCAGTGAGGAGTGGTGGTAGAAGAGAGGAGTGTTTTGGTGTTTTGAGTTTGTGCTTGGGACTGTGTTGTGGCTGGGAGACACGGGGAAGACGTGTCCTCCAGCTGAAGAAAATAAATTTTTTTTTTTTTTAAACGTGCCTCCTGTGTCCAATCTGTGTCGGGTCGGGCACAATATAGTGCCTTTGTTACAAGATGTTACATTATGCATGCATACATTGTCTTTGTTGACCAAATTTGTTTTTGTTTGGGCACATTACTAGACATTTGAATAAGTCGTGACGATGGTGTAATAATAAGTTGCTAAAATAAAAAAAAAATACTTCAGAAATCAATTGTTGTACTTACTACAGGTTAGAACTAGTACAGATAAAATCTCAGGAACTGACTGGCCAGCCAGCCTGACGGAATACAGGTGGCTAGGACATCAACAGGCTGGCAGATAGACTGAGGGGTTGAAGGCTTTGCCTCACTCTACTTGCCACTGAATGTCAAAGAACATGGACATTTTACATTCTATGAACCTCACACCAAATGAAAGGCTGGAATGGAAGGGTTAGGTAGAATTTATGACACTCCTTCACCCTCCAGGAAGAAAGCATGGGCAGGAATGGGGGCTGAATCTGTCTAGGTTGAGTCATTGAGAACTACACATTCTCATGCGTGCAAGAGGCAAATGAAGAACCATTCAAATAGGATAAATGAGGCGTGCAAAGGCATGGTGGTGTCTCTCTCTGTCTTTGTAATATTTTTACCATGAGGGAAGGACATATCTCACTCTCTTTATATATGCTGGATTAAGGACTGTAAGCAGTAGGTGGTGTTGCAGCACCCCAAACCCCAAACACAGTCACACAGACAGAAACCCCAGGTGCAAATGCAAGGTTTATTATAATAAATTACCTTAACAAGGATTTTTTTTGATATCATCAATCCAAGATAACCACTATTATTTTTCTTTTTCTTCTGACTTCCTCCTCCACTCCTCTTATGTGTGATGTGCAATGCAGTAAAGAGCATTCTGTTATGGTGTATGTAATAAAAAGAGAAAATAAGATCACCTTAGGACCATATCACAAAAAAAATGAACGGAAATCCACAAGTTAAAAATGTAAAATGCCTTATTTTGTTACAATCGAGAATGTGCTATTTTAGAAACTGCAAATCTAAGTTGAAATAGTAAAGCTATAGAAAAATCATGTCTTTTCAAATGGAACAGTTGTCTTCTCCATGAAGTATGCACCTTCCTCTAATTTTGGGTAATGTTCGCACTTCCCAATGGTGTGTAGATTTGGTGACACACAATAAAAGAAATGGTATCCAGTGGACATTGTGAAGTCAGCTTGATAACCTTGACTTTGCAGACAAAATCATAACCTGTCCCATAACGATTGACAGATGCAAAATAAAGCCTCTGATCTTTTTGCTGTCTCAGCTCACATGGAGCTTAACATTCACAAGGGAAAAATCAAGTTGCTGAAGATCAGGGCTGACTGTGAAAAGCTAGTCTTCCTTGAGGGACAAGTGAACGTCTCGTCTTCACTTACCTGAGCAACATGGTGGACAAACAAGGAGGAACAGAAGCAGATGTAAAGACTCAGATCAACAAGGTGAGGGCAACAGTTATCCAGCTGAGAAACATCTGTTGTTTCATGGAGCTTTTATATGGAGCAAGGGCATGGAAAACCCAGACCTTCATCATTTACTGCCTACTCTGCATCTTGTGAATTCAACTGGAACCGGAAACTATTGGTAATACGGAGCTGTGGCAGAGAATCCATCAGTACCCTGTAAAGGAGCAGACCTTGAGGAAGAGGTGTGGCTGACATGGTCACACCCTGAGAAAGCCAGGGAACAACATCACAAGACAGGTGTGGCACCCGGCTGGGGTTCATGCCCGGACGGGATGCCCAGGAGGACCGGAGGAGGGCTTGTACCTCCTCCAGAACACGAGGGGGCGTCCTCCCTGGTTGCTGTGGGGGCCACGGGTACAGAGCTTGGAAGCTCTACCCTGTAGGGGCCCGTGGTCACCGCCAGGGGCCGCCCCGATGCCTTGGGAGCCCTGGACCTCAGCACTTCTGCCACACCCAGAAGTGCTGGGGGGAATAGGATTGGGGACACCCGGAGGACTTCCGGATGGACCGCCAGAGCTTCCGCCACACAGGGGTGTGGCTACAGAAGCTCCTCAGGATGCACCTGGAGTCCATCCGGGACGTATAAGAAGGGTGGCCTCCCTCCAGTCAGTGGCAAGAGTTGGGAGGAGAAGGACGGAGCTAAGAGGAGAGGAGTGGAGGCGGACCAGAGACAGTACAAGGCATTGTGTTGTGGCCAAGGACTCAAGGGGTGATTGGTGCTGTGGCACTGGGTTTGTGCACTTATACTGTAAATATTATGTATAATAAACGTGTGTGTGGTGAAACCAACATGTCTGTGTCCGGGCTGTTCCCCACACAGGTTATAACTTGAAACCCACACAGGAAACATACAGTAACTGAGGATGATCAAGAGACACTTTGGTGCAGAGATCTTGACGCAAATGTCGAAGAGTTGGGCTTGGGACGAGGACAAGTGGTGGCAGTGGCACAGGATAGGAGTCTCTGGCGAATGATCAGCGATGGTCAGTGCTCCAAGAGCGATAACAGGCCTGAGTATTAAGTAGCCCTTCTTTTTATTTCCATCCATCCATTTTCCAACCCGCTGAATCCGAACACAGGGTCACGGGGGTCTGCTGGAGCCAATCCCAGCCAACACAGGGCACAAGGCAGGAAACAATCCTGGGCAGGGCGCCAACCCACCGCAGGACTCTTTTTATTTCAATTTTACAAAGTTTATAATATTCTAATACAACAGCGATCAATATCAAAGACTATTTAGATAGTTAGACAGAAACACTGATGATACAGTAGATAGAGAGCTAAGGAGAAGAGAATATTAGTGACAGTGCCACATCCCACCACAGCATGTTATAACATACCTCGATCAAGGAAATCCTCCGACATGCATGCATGGCAATAGATAGATGGATAGATAGTGGGGACTGATCCACAGTTGAGAAATTTCTTCATTTTGAACATCATGTCTCTGTGGCCCGTTACCCTCCCATTTTCAGACATCTCTAAACACATGGGGCTCTCTCTTCGGGTTGCAATCTTCTCCAATATGAACTGGCATTCTGATTCATTGTCTTAGCTTTTGGCAAAAGCAAAAGATTTTCAACTGCAGTACAAGTGTGCTTCTTGTAGGCTTAGAGATTAAGCACCTTGTTATTAGTTGTTAGCTCTGGACTCCTGCAGATAAACTCACAGCCACTGTATAACAGTTGAGGGCAAATGAGCAAAATCCCTGTCAGAAGCTTGTTGTAAAATGATGAATAAGCCTGCTAAACTGCCATAAGGCAGCAGTCACAATGGAATTGTATTTGTCAGCCGTTTTACTGTAACCCTGAGGTTATCATGGTAGGCCAGCAGATACAGAGGGAATGTTTAACACCATCACCTCCTAATCATATCTCCTACAGGCTGAACTCTCTGCAGGGAGCATTAACATGTTAAGATGCTGTTTCCTGGTCTGAAGCCCAATTTTAGCTGGATATCAAAATCTATAGAGGAGAGATTATGTCCTGTCATTGGAAATCCTGTGTGCTATCTCTCCTGCAATCTCCAATCAAATGAAACAGCCTTATTGTGCGCTACTAAAGAGGGCAGCTTCTCATAGACCAGCAGCAGAATAACACAGTTATTATAAAAGTGGGCATGCGATGGATTAATTCATTAAAGACTGGCAACATTTGATTATATTTTTTTCTGCTTTCAAGATTAGTCTTGAGTGAACATGAATGGAAGTAAAGGCTAGGCGGGCATGTTATTGAAAAAAACATGACAAGCCAAAAGAGACGTACATACTGTTATATAATTTGCTTTTGTAAGCTCAGTGCTGAGTGGAAAAAAAATCGTATGCATAGAAACAAGTATCTATACGTTTTTTCCCACTCATTTCAGTCACAGAATATTCTTAATAGTGTTCAGATATTAAAAATCTCAGAATTCTTATTGGATTCTCTCACACTGGAGGGACTATGTCTCTCGGCTGGCCTGGGAACGCCTTGGGATTCTCCCGGAAGAGCTAGAAGAAGTGGCCGGGGAGAGGGAAGTCTGGGCATCTCTGCTCAAGCTGCTGCCCCCGCGACCCGACCTCGGATAAGCGGGAGACAATGGATGGATGGATGGATGGATGGAGAATTCTTATTTGATCAGATCGAATGTTGTACCCCGACTGTTCCATAGTCTTAAAAACTCCAACTTGATTACTGCTTAACAGTCCAACTTCAATTCATTTTTTGTATAAATTTTAATATAGCTTTGAGACTCAAGGAATTCAAACATGGGGTTTGATTTTTTGTCTAGACCCTGTGTTGATAAAGTTCATTTTTTAATTTCATTTCATCGCGACACCATTTTTATCTCCCATTTAGCTACCACTATATTAAGTTTGTGTTTCTGTCACCGTCATGGAGCTCCTGCCCAGAATTCCCTCGAGTGCGCTCATTTGTGACGTCAATCTGGTGACAATACAAAGGGACAATTCTAGGTTATCTCAGCTTGACAGATAAATCTTGTTTCGCTTCATTAAAGATCATCAGTTTTCAAATCTGAATCAGACTCCAAACTTTTCCAATCATATAATGGCTTTGACGAAAGATCTCCTTGACTGCTGGTTTTAACCTTTAGCCCATTTTTTGACTCATGATTCTCCTGGTCAATTTCATTTCCTTTATTCTGTCTCTTGTGGGGCAGTATAATTGTAGCTTCTGGCCTTTTCTCTTAAGTGACACCTACATATCCACACTGCTTTAGAGGGCGTGTTTTGTGAAATGCTGCAAATCATTTCACTCATCACTACTAATCAGGTAATTCATTGTGTTTATGTCAACATTTTACACCTAAGACCAGCGTCTCACTACAAGACTCCATAAGACTTCTAGTCTGAGAGCATATCAAATTTAACATTAGTTTTCCTGTGAGGGTGTCAGATCATATTCCTGGAGTCTTTTCATTATATTTTTGGACTCATTATATATTTGTATTTCTAGCTGTTTATATGTTTGATTGCTATGGAAGCAACATCACCTTAACACCATTTTGTATTCTGTTTTTGGATGGATGCTATCATTTTTCATCGTTTTTTGTGGCCATGGCCATGGCCATGTTGCTTGTGATCGCTATGCTAGCTGGCCTTGTGTTTTATTGTTTTGCCTATAAAACATACATAAACACAGACCCCAATATCCTCCTATAAAGCGTACATAAACACAGATCCCAATATGCTAATGTTGTATCTTTCTCTAGAACAAATATTAACTCATAGTGTTAGTGAGGAACTGCCATCTCTCAGTTAGTGTAAGGACTTTTGTAATTTGATTTTGACAGTGTTTTGGCTGTGATGAACAGGGTAAACATTTATTTTTGTCTTATTAAATTTAGCATCTACCTTGACTATGATTCTGTCTGCTCTTTTACATTTATCCGTTTCCTGGTTAATATTTCAGGTTTCTAACATTTCTAAGAACACCTATCTATTCTAAGGTGGTGGAACTCACCAGATGTATTATTTTATCAGTATATTCTCATATCCTTAACTTCACACACACAAAAAGTTACACACACACAAACTCGGCACTGATTATGAGTGACGCTTGCAAATCCTGTCACTCCTATGTACTCCACAAAGGGACTCACTAGCTTCAGTATAAACAGCACACAGGTGCCCCAGTATATAACCTAGATGTAAGGCTACTTTGGTCCCAGAGAATAAACTATACACTGTGGACCACCAGGGGTGTACCAGTCACCCTACCCGACACAGACAGGCAAAGACACAAGTGCAGGTGCAGCACATGTGGCAACAGCATCCCAATGCTTCCCACCTTTACAGCACAGTTCTCCAGTACACAAAGTACACGTAATCTTCTCTGTTTGCCCTTATCTCGCCACCACTCATCCTTCAGCAAATTTTTTTCTCTTCCACCCGACTCTGGCTCAGGAGTGGTGGCTGCTGACTCCTTTTATAAGGCACCCAGAAGTGCTTCAGGTGCTCATTGCCCGACTTCTGGGTGTGGCAAAAGCGCTATAACCCAGGGCTCTGACAACGTCTAAGTCCCCTCTGGCGGTGGCCATGGGCTCCAGCAGAGTGGAGCTCTCAAGTAAGCCGGGGGGCTGCCTTCTAGTGTTCCGGAGAAGATAATGCTCTGAAAACAGTCTCTCCCCAGGTCCTTCCATTAAAGGGACATCCTGGCCAGGCAAGGCCATCACGACAGATAAAGCCTTAAAACAACAACATTTATTTCTATTGCAGATTTTCATACAACTATGTAGCTCAAAGTGATACAAGATGACAAAAAGAATGTTACAAGAAAAGAAAAACAATTAAGATTAGACAATAATATTACAGAATAAGGCAAGGTCAGACGGCCAGGAGGACAGAGAAAAAAAAACAGGTTGGAGATAAAAAAAAAAAAAAAAAACACAAAATCTGCAGGGGTTCCATGGCCAAATGTCCACCCAGTACCCAGTAGGCATTCTACCTAACATAAATGTTCCAAATTCAGACCTCTTTACTTTCATGCTAAACATGATAAGATTTGATGAATTTGGTCTCATGGACAGATGAGACACCCACCTTCATTCCATCACCTCAGTGGGCTGCATGGTGTCTTGATCAGGTAGTGACGGTACAGATTGTGTCAATCTCCTCACACCAGTTGTCCTGTATTTACTTTTGTTACTTCCATATCGCCAAGTCTGGAGATATATATATATTAATAGCAATGTCAAAACAGGATATTATCCCGAGCAACATTTAGATTCAGGATTCAGGCTGATACATGTGTTGCATTCTTTGATGAAATTGTTTCTCTTTCTCTGACATATTTTTGTCTTAGATGTTGCTTGTTTTTTGATACCTCAGACGGGCCATTATTTATGTCAAAAGTACACATGGGACTCTAGAAATTGTGATACTGCGAACATATGATTAATTGGTAGCTAACCTGGTGATGGATAGCTCTGCCTAAAAGCATTTGATGTTTCTACTTATCTGTGAAAACTATTGCTGTCTTCAATTATTTAACTATTATATTGTAACTGATCATTTTAAATTACTGGTAAATTATTGGTCACAAGAAAGAAAGAAAGAAAGAAAGAAAGAAAGAAAGAAAGAAAGATGTAGTTAGGTTAATTTCCTTCAAGTGTGTGTAAATTGCCTTTATAAATTGTCCTTTATACTGTAGTTCATCACAGTTTATTTCAGCAAAATTAAAAAGCTTGTAATACTGTAGATGCAGATTGAAGCTTGTTTTTGTTTTTTTAATATAGTGTCTGCAAATCCAATTTATAGATTTTACCCTCCAGGACAGGGGTCTTTACAGAATCGCAGGAGGTGGCTGTTAGGTAAGTACCACCCAGACGTCCTACAGAAGTTACTGTGGTTGTCGAACAACCTTCAAAATTGGCCTTCCTGTAGGTAAAGCCTAACTGTTTAACCAGACCACAGCATGTGGTTCTGTAAAACATGACAAGCTATACCTACCTAGAGTGAAATACAGATCAGGGTGAGTCAACAGAAAAACAGCTATGGTAAAATTTAAGTAAACATTGTTTTATTACACAAGTCCATTATCATAAAACAAGAATCACAAGGCAGAGCAAAGGTAATCAATCATGGGAAAAGGGATATCCAATAATCAATAGAGGCAAGCAAAAGTCAAAACCACACACAAAAATCCACAACACAGAGCAGCATCAGACTAAAAGCCCCCACAAAGGCAGAAAGCACAATGCTCCAGTAAAGATCTTACATTAGTCTCCCACTCTGATTGTCAAAGCCAGGATTAATTTTGCATAGAAACAGTAGAGGGGGCAGGGGCAAAATGCAGGAAAAAGTGATGGCTAGGGCAAGACTCTGCTCAACTCCTAACACTCAGAACTGTTTATTGACAGTTTCATCATGAAAGTATGATGTGGTTGCCTCTTTCTGGAAACTCAGTGCTGAGAACACCAGAGGAAGAACAGGAGTTGCTCAAACAAAAAGCTTGGAGAACAAATAGATAGTGGTCATTTGGTACAGTTTGTATTGTCCTGTAGTACAACAAACAAAAAAATTTCAAACAGATATAATATTTTATTTTAAAAAGTTTAAACAGGCAGGAAATTTAATGTCTCATTTTAAAATACAAGGAAGCTGTATAAGCCGATTGTTGTTCTGGGACATTTATGACTTACTAGATGTGATATGAATCTCTTTTAAGCGCTTTGCACTTAATGGAGACAGGGAGAGTTGACTGGAGTGGGCCAAGTGTGCAGAGACACTTAACATTCTTCAGAAATTTATGAGCCCAACAAATTAGACTTAGACAGGCCGCAATGGAAGAAAGTTGTATACAGACAATGATGAGCTGGCTAAAAAGGGAGCAGGCCAAATGATGACCTGAAGAGAGTGTTCTAGATGATGGCCTGAAGAGAGCTGGCCAGACAGAATCGAGTGAATCTACAAATCTAGCACAAATCAGGTTGTATGGTTTGCATAGCCATATCTTATTTGCTTTTGTTTATGGCACTGGTCATGCTATTTAAAAATTAAAACTTACTATCTAGAAATAATAATAATACAATTGTAATAGTTTCTCCTGCTTATTCTGGTACCCTGTCTTGTTGCCTGAGGTTATAGATAAAAAAGGTACTTTAACATATGAGGGCTATAGTATGGGAGTTAGGGCATTCTATTAAGGTCTGTGCAATAAAGAATATAAAAGAGACTCTGTGACAATACCACGACAAAACAACTGGCTTCAAGGTTTGATGACCTTCTCCTGTTTCCGCATAGTTCAAAACACTGCCTTTCCTTCTTCTCTTGCAGCTGCCATTGCTCTTCATAGTTTGTGAACATTGTATGCATCTGCCTCGGTGCTCACTGGCTGCTAATACTCAAACGCAGCAGACACACCAATGACCAGTGGCTCACTTTGTAAAAATACAACTGTTTTTTCAAGAGAACAAGTACTGTAAGTCCTAAAAGACTAATTCCTTTCCCACTTTCTACTAATTCACCGGAGGACATTTTACATTCTAAAGAATTGTTTTGTAAAAAACTATTGTCAAAAAATAACATGCAAGAGTATTCTTGGAAATCTCTCAACTCTTAACCAGCATTGTTTGTTGTAAGAACCTGTTTTTTTACAAAAATTAGTTTGGAGCCTCAAATCATTTATTCAAACTTAGAGAAGACAAGTGCTCTCTGCACTCATACTTCCAATAAAGTATACAATGTTTGCTTCTTTTATTTAAAAATAAACTTCAAAGTTCATTGTTATTTTCATTATGTAAGGTCCCATTTAACTTCAAACTGTCCTCCCCAGTCCTTTCAACTTTAATAGAGAGTTTTGATTCACACGTTCAATATGCTGTAGGCAAAATGGTTTTATGCGAACTTTTGAAATCTTCTATTATTCTTGAAGGGATTTAAAGGTTGTAACACTCATTTACTAGCAGCTACAATTGAAACTAGCCATGGAATTAGAATCTTTTAAAAGGGTGGTACTGAAATACCAATAAAATAAATACTCTTTTCTAGGCAGGGACAAGAAACTAAATATCAGCCAAAACATAATTTAAGTCATCCTCTTTAATAAAATCCCTTTGTGTGTCCAGGTGTCCATGTGTGTGTGTCTTCTGGTGAAGTGCGCATGCGCGGGGCACGGTGCGATGCGCGATATTACTGTCAGAGAAAGTTAGAGGCGTTTTACGGAAATACAAACCAGTATTACTGCGAGAGGAAATTAAAGGTACACAATACAGTGACGCATATTACAGCCACATACAAGCCAGTATTACTGTCAAAGGAGATTAAAGGCATGTTACCAACGCACACGCCTGTATTACCGCCAGAGAAAATTAAAGGTATATTATGGACGTACAAGCCAGCGGACGTACAAGACAGTATTACTGTCACAGAAAATTAAAGACACACAATACACGGTGGCAGCCCACGAAGAATGGTCAGCTCAGCAAGTAAACATCAACAAAAGAAAGGCTGAAAGAAAGAAAAATACGACCAACAAAAAGAATGATGTCAAAGTCCCTTGCCATTTAATATAGACTGTTCCTACAAATGTTTATGCACTACTGTTCTATCGCCCGTTATTGTAACGGGATAAATGACTAGTCATTAATAAAGCACAAGTAATCACATAAAAATCTAGTTATTAAAATCAGCCTTACCCTCCCCTATGCCCAAGAATATTTGCTGAAGGAAAATGATTCACTAATTTCTGATTATGCAAATCCTCTAATGTCAGGTTTATACTACATAAGTTTAAAAATTGGAGAATCTCTGAACCTCTCGAACCACATAATATTATTCTTTTAATCAGTTGTCCTGTCATTATAGAACAAGAACATCTGCTTTTAAAACTCTGTTGTCTCATGAAAACACACTCGAGGTGTTACTGACATTTAAGATGGAGATGGAATAGAAGCATGAAGAACACATCTTGTGTGCTCTCGTTGTTCATAGTGTTTTGGCATAACTTTGCAAAAGTTCACGTGCACTGCCTGAACATTCAATTCCATTTTGGTACTTGAAGGATAGAATTTAAAGCTGCATGAACATGAATGTTTTCATCTCACTACACTAGAATAGTTGTCATCAACAGTATTATGACTCAGATCAGTTATTTAAGTACACCTTTGTCCATTAAACAAAAACTGGCAATTAAATATTTAGGATCATTTTTAGGACTACTGTCTTGGATCGAAATTGTGACAATGTTGAGCATTGACTGTTGTGTATTAGCCATGTATGTGCTGTTTAATGAACAAATATTCATTTGTGTTTCTATTTTCAGTGTTGAATATTTGATTTGTTGAAATACATTTTATAATACTGTCCTTTGGTAGTTGTACTGTGGGACAAAATATGTTCGTTTTGTGTGTTTTTTTTATTTGGTTACCCGGATGGGCCACCTCAAATTGGGACCTGAGTGCTGCTCTGCAGAGGGCAAAGCATCAGCACCACACCAGTTATGATTCCCAACAGGCCTGACCCCACTGGCTCTCTTACGGTTTTGACTCTTCCGGGGTTGAGACTCCAAAGTATGGGGGGTCAGAAGGTCACTGAAAAGGTGGATGTGACATGCCCAATATCTTTGCAAAAGGACAAAGATCCAAGTCTTTAGAGTTCTGGTACTTCCTGTCTTTCTATATGGTTGTGAGACATGGACGCTATCCAGTGACATGAGACTGGACTTCTTTGGTACCGTGTCTCTTCAGAGAATCCTTGGGTACCACTGGTTTGACTTTGTGTTGAATGAGTGGTTGCTCACAGAGTCCCAAATGAGACACATTACCTGCATTGTGAGGGACCGTCAGTTAAGGCACTACAGCCATGTGGTGTGATTCCCCAAGGGTGATTTGGCTCACAGGACACCTGGCTGTGGCAAATAGATGGTCATTTCCGGGGGGTGGGAATGAATGTCTGCCTGGGAGGTTGCCATCTAAGATCCTGAGCTGTTTTGTCATGTGGTGGGTGCGACAACGTGCTGTACCAGTACATGACCTGACCTGATTTGGCTGACATTTCATCATCACTGGTGTGGTTAGCCTAATACATCATGAAACATGGTGGCTCTCCCTTGCTCCCTCATGGGAGGTTTACTGTAACCTGCCTTCTTGATCATCTGCCCACTAAATCTTCACTCTTCGATGCAGCGCCAAGTATCTTTCCTCTACTTCATCTAATGCCGGAACATTCATGCTGATAGTTCCACCTCACACTGTTCACTTATCTTACAGATCACATTAAACAGGATCACTTTCCTTTGATTAACTTAGAGAAAAGCCAAGCAAAATGACACCTTTTATTGGCTAACTAAAAAGATTACAATATGCAAGCTTTCAAGGCAACTCAGGACCCTTCTTCAGGTAAGATGTAATACAGAAACTGGAGTTCCCTATGTTTATATACACACTCTAGGACAAGAAACAACATTGGTAAATATTTAAATGAGAAATTTTAAATGTAAAAAATTAATAGTTTCATTCAGGCTAGGGTTAATTTAACAAGAGAGAAAAGAACAATGTATTGTCAAGATCTCTGGATAAGATAACTGTTCAACAAAGTCTTTTGAAGTTTGTAATGAGTTTTTTCAAAACAATGTGGGTCTGTAGACAGGTTGTCTGTCAATCTGAGAGATGTAACCAATCCTCATATCTGGCCATAAAACTCTTGTCTTTATTCAATCCATGTTGTAAAGTATTAAATTTTAGCATGAGTTTAACTTCCCATTCTTTTCTCTCTTGCTGTGTTTTGAAGTTGCCCATAAGCACTGTGACTTTAAAGTCCTTCTCACAGTGTCCATTGCTGTTGAAGTGGGCCGCCACAGGAACACACAGATGTCACCAAGGCATGAAGTGGGATTGTCTAAGGCTACATTTACACTACTACTTTTTCATTTAAAAACACCATTTTTTCCACACTAGTGTTTTCACGGAGTTTAAGAAAATATCTTTGTCCACAATTAAACAACCAAAAACACATGTCACATAGCAAACACTGGGCATGCTTGCATCAGCAGAAACAGGAAGAGGAGGTGTCCTCCATGCCAGCTTGTGTTTGCACACAAAGAACAGCGATGGCAAATATGCGAAAGAAATAAAATGATTGTTTTGTTTGGACTGATGATGAGGTGGAATTGTCATTGAGAATATATGTACGAGTATAAGGCAAGAAAAGCAACTGAGAAAATGTAATGAGCATTATCCAATTAGGGAAGAGCCACTTATTAAGCATGAACCAATCACAGCACAATTAGAATCTGTGTTTCCAAATCTCTTCATTTACACTCATCCACACTGCAACGCTGAATTGGCATTTTCAGAAATATACAGCTGTTGAGAGAGTTTTCAAAAGTTTCCATTTTTGGGGTTAGAAACGTTTGGGTAGTGCAGACAAAAGGCGTAAATGGACATCATGTAACGTCTGGGTTTATTAATAAAAACAAGTAATAGTGCAAATATCGTGTAACACCTCTTTAAACTCAGGTGCCTGAAACCAAACATTGGATTGTCAGTAAAATAAAAATTGTTCTGTGCCAGGAGCACAAGCCAAGAGGATGTGTTTTTATTTTATTTTAAACTAGCTGTCTAGTGCTCTGCCTGCACAGTAGTGAAAAAGGACAAACTTTAAAAATCAATAAATAAAAAATGTTATAATTTGTATAGAGAAGAATTTATATTGATAGCTTTCATATTCGAGGGCCTCTTGTTATACAATATTTTTCATTTTGCTATTATGGGCAAGAATGTAGCTGTGATTTTTTGCCAAAAAAAAAGTTGGCAAGGTATGTCTGGCCAAGCGGAAAGTAGGTACGCTCCAATGTCAGATG
Source organism: Erpetoichthys calabaricus (assembly GCF_900747795.2). Classification (NCBI taxonomy): domain Eukaryota; kingdom Metazoa; phylum Chordata; class Cladistia; order Polypteriformes; family Polypteridae; genus Erpetoichthys; species Erpetoichthys calabaricus. Next base: position 37,845,475 of record NC_041402.2, read on the forward strand.
TTGCCACTGTATCTGATCGTGTTCAGCTCTGATGGGAGAGCGTCTCCCATTTGGAGAGAAGAGCACGTGGCCATGATATCTCTGCCAATGAGCAGGTACCCTCTAAAACACACATAGCTGTGAATTCTCTCTCAAAAACAGCAAACGTTACTGTTTAACAATTTCTAGATGATGATGTCTGCTGAACAAACAGGTATTGCTTTGTAAGCAGAGGCAAGGTACGCTCCAACACATGGCAAGAGATAGAGCAACTTGAACGGAGGCTGGCACATGAGTTAGGATGGCTCCCTACTCTGCAGGTCCCGCCTCCTCCTCCCCTTGGCCCACAGCATCTCTCTTGGATTCGTGCAAATAAATCGGTGCCCCAACCAAATTATGATACTTAACGCAATGTGAGAAGTCACAAAATCAAGCGGAATATTCAAGCAAATTATAGAAAAAAACCCAATCTAAGTCTGTTAAGTAGTTCTCTTGTGAAAAGCAGACAGACAGACGTTGAATTTTATATATATAGAGATATGGTATAAGTTAAATGATAGTGGGTTATAACTGAATATCCATTTTCGTTTTTGTTATACAGTGGAACCTCAGTTTGCGAGTAACTTGGTTTACGAGTGTTTTGCAAGACGAGCAAAAATTATTAATAAATTTTGACTTGATAAACGAGCGAGGTCTTGCAGTACGAGTAGTATGTATACTCTTTGTCTGCTGAGCGTCATGTGATCACAACTGAGCTGAAGGTTCTTCTCCCTCTCGCTGCGGGATTGTGGGCAGTCGTCTCCTATTCTCCGTCTGAGTCGGTGTGCCTCACTCATAGTAAACATCCATACGTGCGTATACTGTTTACTACAGCATTAGCATTGTGACTGTGTGTGCGTGCGTGCTTGTGTGTATATATGTGTGTGTGCTCGCTCATTTGCGCGCGCGTGTGTATGTGTGTGTGTGTGTGCACGTGCATGCTCGTGTGTGTGTACGTGTGTGTGTGCTTACGCGTGCATGTGTGCTGTGACGTGCGAGTCCGCGTCTTGCACACTAAGACACAAAGCTAAGTCTCAGTACTTTAGCAACACTCACTTTATTCAGCTTGAAACAGACACAGCTGTCAAGCAGAGCCCTGCGCATTTATAATGTTCCTTGTTCCTTGTATCACCCATAGACGGCAAGCGCTTATAGCATGTCTGCGATCTTTTCAGATTCGCGTTTACAGCGAACTGCTACAGCACTGGGAGACTGCGATTGCTTTGGGACGCTCTTCCGCGTGTCGTCCCGTTGGGTGGAATCCCACAAGAGTTTAGAAACTCACTCACACCAGCCATGATTCTATTCAAAGGTAAAGTGCAGGTTAATTTGTTTTATGTATTTTTACTTTATATTTTGTATTAATCATTTTTATATGAATAGTTTTGGGTTGTGGAACAAATCATCTGAGTTTCCATTATTTCTTATGGAGAAATTCACTTTGATATACGAGTGCTTTGGACTACGAGCACGCTTCCGGAACGAATTATGCTCGCAAACCGAGGTTCCACTGTATTTGCTGTATCAATATTGTTACAGCTTCCTTTGTCATCGTTATTGTTGTGCTGCTGTGGTGATCATGTACTTCCACAAGGGTCAAAAAAAAAGAGTCCCAAAAGTTGTTGTGTCCTCCCTATAGAAAGGTAAAAATGAATTCTTGAAAGCCAAGTGCACTAAACAAAAGTTTCCTCGTTGTAGAGCCACTGACTACCAATTTATAACAAGATATGTACATTTCATAACACATTTTATATATTTGAGCCATTGGCTTCTTACATTTGTCTGCCATGGCAAATAGCTCATCGGTAACAAATCCGCACTTCTCTGTTGAATCCAGATCACAGCAACAGTGAGATGATATGTTTTTGACAGGACTGTTGTTTGACCATTGTGAACACGCTATCTTTTGAAGACTTGACCTCTGATAGCAACAATTACTGTACTCTCTATGTGGGGAAGCAAAGAATCAGGCCTTCTAAGTGAACTACACTTGTGGCTGTGACAATGACGGCTTTTAATGTCAAACAGCTGATGTCAATCATACACTAAAACACCAGAGCGGACTCACACACTCGAGTACTGTTACGCCTGAAAGCTGTTTTTAAGAGCTATGGTACCTTTGCATGATTAAACAAAATGTTTTAAAACTGAGGGATTTTTATATTTCTTTAAAGTACATGCAGAGCCTGGATTGTATATTCTTCTGGTATTTGAGTGTTTTCATTTAGACTCCAATTTGTTCCCGCAGTTCAAACACAGACATGCTGTTCTTTTCAGGTGACTCTTAAAACGCTGTGGGGTGTGTGTGTGTGTGGGTGTGTGTGTGTGTGTGTGTGTGTGTGAGAATGACGGTAAACACTCATGGACTGGTATCCAGTTTAAAATCAGACTCTTAACTTGCAAGTGTGGTTTTTTGTACAGGCTCTAGTGAAGAGACAAAATAGAGAAGTAGGTAAGTTGAGTTTTTCTTTTTTTACTTTTTTAACTGAGAATCTGGAAATACTATTTAAAGGTATAAGTGTAGTAATCTTAGTGAATTAACAGTACATGTAATAGCAGCATGATGTAATAAAGTCATTTCATACCATATAATGAGAAAAAGACTGCCGAGTGACTTTGAACTCAGCTAAAAATACAAAAGTGTATCGGCATGCTTAGAAGATGAATTAAGGATGCCTTTCTGGACAGTTTTATTTGCTTTGTGTATAAAAGATCCTCTTTGAAAGAATGAGCAAGTAGGCATTTTTTTGTACAAGGGCTGATTGAAATGTAATGAAACTGTCCCTGTTTCTCTTTCGTGGAGGTAGATGTGGGAATGCTGCGGTGTTTGTGAGCGGCATACAGTACATTGACGTGTGTGAACCTGCAGTTGGACCGTTGTAATCTTCAGTGTTCTGTCACAGCAAGTGGAAGCACATTGTCCCTGTCACAATGGCAGATGATGAATACGTTCCTGTGAGAATATGGCAGAGGTGCGTGATTGAATTTTGCGTTAAGCTTGGGAAGAGCGCTAATGAAACAGCAACGCTCTGACAACAACCACATTTATTTATATAGCACATTTTCATACAAATAATGTAGCTCAAAGTGCTTTACAAGATGAACAAAGAAAAGTTTATAAAAATAGAAATATAAAAATAAGATTAGGCAATACTAAATAATAAAGAATAAAGTAAGGTCTGATGGCCAGGAGAACAGAAAAAACAAAACAAACAAGATAAAAAAAACGCTCCAGGGGCTGGAGAAAAAAAAAAACAAAATCTGCAGGGGGTCCAAGGTCATGAGACCGCCCAGCCCTCCCTGGGCTAACATACATGATCTAAATCAGTCTTCAAGGTTTTCAGGCTTCACGTGAAAGAATTTGATGATGATGGTCACGTGGACATCTGGAATTCCATCTGTCAATGTAGGGACAGCATGGAGCCTTGATCAGGTGGTGATGGCGATCCAATTTTGAAGGAGAAAATCAGTCTCATTACTTTTCAATCAGCCCTTGTATATTTTGTTCTGTTTTCTTTATATTCACTCTTTTCTTCCAGTACAATTACACAGTGGGGTCAAGAATCATCACTAGAAGAATTGTATTTCCTATAAAAACCTAAACGCTAACAACACTTTGAATGCAAAAATGTATTATTATTATTCTGTTTTTTACTGAAAGATTTTAATACATATAGCATATATACAATCATTTTACATTGTACTTCAGGGTTCTAGATAGTACTGTAATAATTTTGCTGAAAGTCCAATGCACAAAAAATAATTGTCATATATGGCACCAGATACTCAGTTCTGTTGGCTTTGTGAATGTTTCATCCAAAATAGGCATTTTATGAAGTAAAGAAAAACATCTGAGTTGATGTGCTATGATGTGAACTCTGTTGCTGTTAAGGTCCACATAACTTGGAGCAAATTCTTTTATTTGATGTTTTGTTTTGTTAAGATGTGCTGTATTAAGAAAATTAAATATATGTGCAATAGAGGGCGTGTAACATCTTTTCTGACAATCTGACATAATCAGCAATCATGGACAATGGCAACATTTACAGCAACATTTATTTCTACAGCACATAGTGTTTTACAAGATGTCAAAGAGGAAGCTGTAGGAAAAGAAAAAACAAATAAGATTAGGCAAGAATGAATAATAGCAAGGAAAAAATAAATAAATATGTACGATCTTAAAAGACATAGATATATAATTAGTAGAAGGGCAGCATTCCTGTATACAACATGATAATGTAGGTCTCTGAAGGTGAGTCCAGTGATAAGGCCAGTTGGCTGGGAGGACAGAAACAAAAAAAAAACTCAGGAAAAAACAAAATCTGCAGGGGTCCCAAGGCCGAAAGACCGTGCATCTCCCACTGGGCATTCTACCTAACATAAATGTCCTTGAGTCATTCTTCATTGTTTCTAGACGTTGTCTGAGAAGATTCAATGTAGTCAGTCTTGTGGACATTAGGGGCATCTGCCTTCATTCCAGCATCACAGGTGGCTGCACAGGACTTTGATCAGGTGGTGGCAGAAGAACCAGAAAAGAAAGCAGAGAAAAGTAGAGATTAGTAAAGATTGTAAATCTCTGAACAGTGTGATAATTCTATGTCTGTATAGTCAGCCCATCTTTACAGCATCATAGATCTCCGGGCAAAGTAGTCCACTGGGGCCCATGTTTTGATAGCAAAATAGAAACATACATAGGCATTAGAAACATCATGGGCCCCCTGACCAGTGCCTATTGTGCCCATATGGTAAGACGGCCCTGTATAGTCTATTAAGAATACAACTAAAATGTAACTACAATAAAGTGTGTTTTTAGCAGTTTTTTAAAATATTCCAAAATATTATCCTGGTGTATCTCTGTTGGTAAAATATTGCAGATTTCTGGGCATTTTTTACAAAGTGTGTAAATATTATAATGACCCTAAAGGTACATCCAAATTTCCAGTAAAATTAAAAACAGAAATAAAAGTGGGCACTAATTTGTGTTCAGGAATAAAATGTAATTAATCCTGTCCTGTAAAGTGTTCCTTCTCCCCTTTTCAGCCACTCACTGCCCAAGAAAATCTCTGAGTTCATCACTACTGCCTAACAATCTTGGAGATAGAATTGTGTACTCCTCTTAGTGACAGGCAGACATGGTACAAGTGGCTTCCAATATCGTACTTACACATTTTCCCTTTCATCAAAAAAACAAAAAGTGGTGAAGCAAACCGCTCTTTAGTTTTTTGTTTACAGACCTGCGGTGGGCTGGCACCCTGCCCAGGGTTTGTTTCCTGCCTTGCGTCCTGTGCTAGCTGGGATTGGCTCCAGCAGACCCCCATGACCCTGCAGTTAGGATATAGTGGGTTGGATAATAGATGGATGGATGGATGGATGGGTGTTTACAGACTTTTTCAAAAGAGTGTTAGGTATACCTGTCCTTTATTAGACTGAGAAACACTGCAATTTTGACACAGAGGCCAGTTTGCTTTGCTGCCATTCTGTATAGATAGATAGATAGATAGATAGATAGATAGATAGATAGATAGATAGATAGATAGATAGATAGATAGATAGATAGATAGATAGATAGATTATTGCAGTTATAATAAGCTTTTACATCAGTTAAGTGTCCAGTGTGACCCAACTAAAACTTGAAAAGAGCTGCCATGTTGCTGTGTGAATTGTTAATAAAGCAGTTTGATCATAAAAACAGAATAAACTGTTCTGACTGACAAGAACAACAAACGCTGGATGAGGGGTAGTTCTTCTGAATGATGCACAAATGAGGACAGCACCCTGGACATTTAGATCAACAGAAGAGCATAAAAGCAGTCTGAGAAGAGCAACCTGTCTGTATATGAGAAAAGGGACTGAAAACATTTACATTTACATTTACATTTACATCATTTAGCAGACGCTCTTATCCAGAGCGACTTACAACAGTGCTTAGTAGTCTACGACTGTTCTTCAGTCTTTAAGGCTAAGATTAAATCTACTGTCATTAAACAAGTTACCACTGACCAAGTTGTACACAAAACCATGCTAGAAGAAAATAATAGTAAGTTGTTAGTACTAGGAGTTAGTACAATTTTTTTCTTTTTTGAGAAAAGGGTAGAAAAAAGTATGGGGACTTTAGCCCCCCAAGTGCTGTTTAAAGAAGTGTGTCTTCAGACGACGTTTGAAGACAGTGAGGGTCTCTGCTGTTCGTACAGCAAGAGGAAGTTCGTTCCACCACTGAGGAGCCAACACTGCAAAGAGTCTTGATGCATGTCGTCCTCTTCTTTTAAGTAAGGGTGGTTCGAGACGAGCAGTGCTTGATGTTCTGAGAGAGCGAGAAGTCACACGCTGCTTAACCAGTGCTGATATGTAAGGTGGTGCAGTTCCAGTGTTGGCCTTAAAGGCAAGTGTTAGGGTTTTGAACCTGATGCGGGCAGCCACAGGGAGCCAGTGCAGGTTCCGCAGCAGAGGTGTAGTGTGTGAGAATTTGGGAACATTAAAAATGAGTCTTGCAGCTGCATTCTGGATCAATTGAAGTGGTCGTGTTGCCTTTAGTGAAAGTCCAGACATCAGAGAGTTGCAGTAGTCCAGCTTAGAGATGACCAAGGTCTGGACGAGAAGCTGAGTAGCCTCTGTAGTGAGAAAGGGGCGGATTCTCCTGATGTTGTAAAGAAGATATCTGCAGGACCTGGAGAGGTTGCTGATGTGTGGAGAAAAAGACAATTCTTCATCTAGAGTGACACCAAGACTTCTTGCTGTTTTTGAGGGGACGATAACCGAGTTGTCAAAAGAGATTGCAAGGTCAAGATACGGAGATGAGTTGGCTTTGATGTACAAGAGTTCAGTCTTGCTGGGATTCAACTTGAGGTGGTGGGATATCATCCATGAGGAGATATCAGCAAGGCAGTTTGAGATGCGGGTTGAGACCTGCTGGTCATCTGGTGGAAAGGAGAGAATGAGTTGAGTGTCATCTGCATAGCAGTGGTAAGAGAATCCATGTCCAGCTATTACCTTCCCAAGAGAACCTGTGTATAAGGAGAAGAGAAGGGGTCCTAGGACAGAGCCCTGAGGAACACCAGTGGTCAGTCTTCGTGGAGCTGACTGGGAGCCTTGCCAGGCAACCTGGAATGTCCGATCAGCAAGGTAAGAAGCAAACCATTGCCAGACAGTGCCTGAGATCCCAAGACTAGAAACAGCATTTATAATCTCAGAGTAACCATTAATTGCCTATTTAATATAAAACTTCACAATTAGATTTCAAATTTCTGAAGCGGCAAGTAGCCTAAAACATAATTTTGGTTCACATGCTAATAAAATAATAAGAGTAATATAGACTCCAGATATTTAAAAAACGGGAAAATTATGAAGAGCAACTACTACAATCATAACAGCTAAGGTCTGTGTAAGTGTCCAGTCACTCAAACCAGGGATGAGCAGCTTTGGTCCTGGAGGGCCGCAGTGGCAACAGGTTTTTGTTCCAACCAATTGCTTAATTAGACATCAGTTATTGCTGATAAAGCACTTATTGCTCAAGTGACATTTTTATTCTTCATTTTAGTTTTCTCTCTAATTAAGATTCCCCACCCTGAATTGCTTATTTTAGTCTTAAACTGCTGCATTCACTGTTTTGATGGCACCTTATTAGCCATAACATGTAAATTGCAAAGGAACCAGCAATTCTCCATCTTACTCGTTTCTATTTCCACCTGTGTGTATTCATCATGACCTATCAGGTTTGATAAAATGTTTGGAAGGAAACAGAAGAGAAAAAAAGTGAAGCACTGAGAATTACTCATCTATTTTAGACTTGATGATATCCTTAAAAAGGAAAAAATCTACACTATAAGAATGATCTGATATTGCACAGTTAAAGCACTAACAAGCCATGAAAATAAATCAGATCAGTTAGTGACAAAGATTGTATTCTAGGTAAGCAACTGGGTTGGAACAAAAAACTACTGCCACTGTGGCCCTCTAGGGCCGACGATTGCTCACCCCTGCTTTAAAGAAATCTGATTGGTCAGTTTGGCTTTGGTGATGCAATTGAAAAAGGAAGTGAAAGTGTGAGACATGAGGAAGAGTAAAGGCGTAGGAGGCATGCTGAGAGTCGCCTTCAAAGATGCAACGTATACAGATGCAGGTAATGTGCCTTGATATGAGAGAGTCTGAGAAGTAGGCTTTATGGGAATGCGCTTAAGAAAGGGAGCGCTGATGAAGAGAGGTTGAGATGCAGGAGGATACCAAGAAAAGGTGCTGAGGGTACACGCAGGGCAAGAGATATCAAATATTTTTAGATTTATTCTATTACCTCTTTTTGACAGGTCATATAGCTAACACTTCATAAAAAATGGAATAATGACAATTATAAGCTTCCACAGTTTTTATTCATTTCTGAACCTAGTGTATTTTTTATAACTAAACCAGTGCTATATTGGGACAGGATACACCTGCCCTGTTCCCCAAATTTTGTGAAGCCCTTCATTCACGTGGGTTCTACTGCTAGGCAGTAAGAATGACATACAGAAGGCATATAATGAGCCCCTTCTGAAGGTAAGTGCTCTGCAAAACCATAATAATAGGAACTGGAAAATATGGGAGGATGACTTACTCCGCTTCAAATTGTTAGCGCTGCATTTCATGTGGTTGAGCCCAGGCTATTTTTTGACTTGTTTAGATCCTACTTATGAGGCATTCTTTTCCAATGGTCTCCTTCGTTTTCTCTGACCAGCTATTTAGAAACACATCACGAGCTGTTTGTCTGTTTGCTGCGTGGGCCAGCTGTTCATTATGGCTGCTTGTTCTGCGGGTTACAGAATCCACCCATTTATTTTGGTTTTCCCTAAACTATATTTATCTACATATGACAAGTTCAACTTGAAAAAGAACATGTTGAAAGTTCAATATCAAATGCCACTCACTCTGAGGACATAAATCAAACTAAGCCAAAGGAATTTATAAACATTTATAAACCGGCACATTGGAGACGGCATATTCATGGAGTGGTTAGGGCTGCAATCTCAAAGCTCTAGGGATCTGGGTTTGAATCAGAGTCTTCTCAAGTCTGTACCCTCTTCTCATATTTCTGTTGTTTTCTGTACATCTAAACAACCAAGCTTTACAGGATTAATTAACTAGGAACTTTAAATTATCCCAGTTTTCTTTATGTCCAGGTTTATTAGTGCTTATTATTTGGCTGGTGCCTTTATCCAAGGTGACTTAACAACATCTGAGATCCAGATGATTACATTTCTCTTGTGTTTTGTCCACTTGCAACACGGGCAGGTGAAGTGACTTGGTCTTGGTCACACAAACTCGGGATTTGAAGTCCAAAGTCCAAATCCTCCAAAGTCTTCCCTATTCCTGCTGCTGGGATAAGCTCTGATTACCCAGTACCCTAGAAGAAGTGGAATCATAAAATAAATGGATGGTGTGACAAATAGGGGGCGCTGTCGACCCCTTGAACCCTCAGACAACACGTTCTGACACCAGGTAAAAGTGTAATATTATATTTATTATAATATTAATGTGCACAAAGCACCTCCACTCCACAATACTCCAATAAATCAATAATAAATCAACACACTAATCAATCTTCCACTCCCAGCAGCTTCGTTCTACACCCTCCCAACTCGGCTCACTACTGGGATCTCCCGCAATCCTTTTATAGTCCCTGACCCGGAAGTGCTTCTGACCCTCAGTCCATGTGATTTCCTAGCACTTCTGGGTCAGATGAAAACTTATTCTTTTATTCAGCCCGGAAGTACTTCGTTTCTTCCATCCCCATGACTAGGGATTACTTCCAGGCTATATGGAAAATAAAAATCCTTGTTCCTCCCTGCAGCATCCCCTGGCGGCTCCCACTGCATCCAGCAGGGCTGTGAAGGAAAACTCCAACGTCCATGATGCCCTGCTGGAATTCGGGGCCCCTCCATGTTGCAGGGAGAGCTCCATCTAGCGATGTGGGGGTATTGGCTGGGATAAACTGCCAGCCATATATCACAATGGTTAAGCTTAAACTACCCAAGATGTCTTACTGCAAAAATAAATGGTTGGAAAGAAAGATAAATGGACAAGCTCAGGCTACCCAAGGCCCCGTAACTGCAAAAAATGTGTACATAACATAAATGTTTATATAAATATGTGTATATTGGATAGGCTCGAGTTGTCCTTTTTTCGCCTAATGCACAACAAAGATACCTACATTTTCATTAGGAATGGTTGGATGGATGGATGGATGGATGGATGGATGGATGGATGGATGGTTAAGCTCAGGCTGTCCAAAAACTGCTGCTTATGAGAGCTGGCTTATAAAAATGAATTGGGTAATTGATAAATGAGATTTTTATTTATTTATTTAATTTATTATACAGGAATAGTTCAAAGTAACATTATAGTCTTATTGGTCTGGTTTGCGAGTCCCCTGAACTGGAAAAAAGCAAGTACTTAAAATTATTGAATGGGTGAATAGATGTTTTGTTGGAAGAGATCTTGCACCTGAAAAAACATGACATTAAAATAAGGATGGATTGTTGGATGAAATAAGTTCAGGCTAGCCAGCGCCTGGATTAGCAAAATGAAGTTATTTAAAAAAAATGGAAGAATGGATAAAATGGATACATGGATGAATAAACCAAGAAACGTGTTAAAGCGTCATGGTTGTGTAAATCTGAGGTCTGAGGTCTGGCCCAGCCACTCTCTGTGGAGTTTCCCTGTTCTCCCCATGTCCACAGAGGTGTACCTGTCTGCTCCTTTCTTGCCTTCCAGATCCTTAAGTCGTTTCTATTAAGGTCACTGAGTAATAGTGCCCACTGGTGGACTGGCACATCATCTACAGCTGGTTTCTGCTTTGCACTTAATGCTACTGGATTGAGATTCGTCTCCCTTCTAAACTGCATTAGTGTTAAATAGTTTAAGTAATTAGATGGATTTTTCCTTGGGCACTTTATATACTTTCTTGGAAAAAAAAAATCTTGTAAATGTATTAATTGAGCTCAGAAAAGCATAGTGTGCCTTGGATTACTAACAGATACAGTCATTGTGGTATCCAGAGGGTGTCTTCATCAGTTTTGTTTGTGTGTTATTTAAACCACGCAGCAGGATGTAAGGACCAGGAACCCAAATGGCTGATCATCGGCTCCCAAAGAGTTGAATTTGCTAGGCACACACGACTGGTTGTGGACTGGTAATGTGGAGTCTGTATCTTCTTGTTGTGGAGCTTCACTGGCTGGCCTTACACACACACTTTCTAACACTCAACATTCTTGTTCCTTGGAATTATTCTCGGCAAACAAAACTTTTCTTGTTTTACTTGTGGAATTTCTATTTACAGAAATGGGATACAAGAACATTAACCACACTGTTATTATGGAGTAATCACATTTTTGTACAACATACAGCCTATGTAATTACTAGAAAAACTAACAACACAGAGCTGCTTTATGTGGGATTTCCAGCTTAACTCAAGAAGCTCGACTCTTTCTCACTGAATTCTTGCCAAATGATCCCATCGTCCTAGTCAGCAGCCTTGGGGTCATGCAAGAGAACATCCTAAGCTGTCAGTCTCCTGTTTTTTTATATTGCATATTGCATTACATAAAAACTCAGAAAACATGTACAAATGTATAACTATAATGTACTAACAATAAATTACACACCATACAACAATACATGAACACAAAAATTACATTAAAACACATACAACACTACAGATGTCAATGAATCATAACACATAATAGATAATTAACATTAAAACTGAGTTATGGCAAGCAGATGACAGAGGAATGGAAAACAAAAACTCCAGACAACAAACAGTATACCTCTGGGGTTCCACAGTCAGCCCCACAGGACAAAATCAGGCATCTGATAGTCTCACTGAAGCCAGGCATATAATATATATACGTCTAGAGACAACCATGAGTGAATTTTGCTTAAAACTGAGTTGCAAAAATTAGACAGCTCACTATGTGTCACATTTCTAAACCAATCCAACGTCTAATGAAGGCGGCGCTCAAAGTAGGGGTGGTGACTTTGAACTGCAGAGATCAGAGGTGCTCTTGTTAATCTGGTCCGACTGACGGCAAGCTTCTGTTCACGATGAACTGTCTATAGTTAAAAAGTTTCCTAAAAACAACCCAATTAGACATATAATTGTGTGTTACATGTGGCGAGAGCACATTTCACGTTTTAAAAATAAAACTAACCTGATGCAAGTAAGAAAACTTTCTGTAGCATCAGATTATACATTGTCATTTGAAGACATCAATGGACGAGTGGTAAACATGAACGCTATGTTGTCGCAGGTGCTGTGTGTGTTCTCTGTTGTTCAGCATTGCGATGATAGTGTAGAAGTCAGTGTAAGGCTGATAGAATTGGCAGCTGCATTCATGAAGATATAACCTGCAAAATATGCACTTGAAGTAAACAGTGTGTTAAGAGAGCTGAAAATGAAGAGCCACGAGAGATGCAGATTTCAGTACTCAAAACACCTGAATCAACAAATCTGCTGTCGAGTACTGTATGTGCATCAGAGGACCTCCTGTCGAGGTGTGTTATAACTCAGCAGGACGAGAGGGGGCACTACCACTAACAGTGTCATCTCCTTCTCTCCCTCAGTGTCAAGAAACCACCCAGTGAGGGCCACTGGTTCCACCCATTCAAGTCCAGCAAAAGGAGGTGTCATTTCTGGCCAGAGCAACCTGTTGGATGGAGCTGCGCTGTCAAAGTAACCTTCCTACTGGCTAACCAGCCTAAATACCTTGTTTTGAGTTTCAGTTCCTGCTTAGCAGGTTGCACACAACAAAGAGCAATTGATTTTCTTTGTTTTGTCTTGGACAGTAAATGGGATGCTCCAGATTTTCCTAGTTCATAGAACTGTAATTCCTTCACCCAGCCACACTGCCTAGATACATAGATGAGGTTGCATAATGTCCACCTTCAGACTACACGTCTAAATGAGTAACTAAAGAAATGTAACACTACTGTCTAATTTCAAATGCAAACATGCTATGACATAATAGCCGCAGCATCATAACATGATGTAGATCTCCAGACCACAATGCTTATCTAAACTCTATTTGCTGTTATGTCATATATAGATGCAATAGTTAAAATGACAGATATCACAGCAGATAGAGGCACTTTCCAAAAGTGGGGAGCTATGGTGGTCTATGTGTGTGTGTGTCTGTCTGTCTCCACTGATTTCCATGTTATTCACTACATATTTTAATCTGTGGCCTGCTCTTCAGAAACATCCAAAATAGAAAACTGTGACTATATGTTTTTTTAGCTTTTAGTCAGAAGTCAAAACTGAGAAGGCAATGTGACCCTGCAACTAAATCCAAAGGGCAAAAGCAGACTGAAAGTCAAAGATTAACACTGAGTACAAAACCTAGCGCTAGGGCTTAGTTGAATTGAAGCTAACTACCTCTAAGAGTCTTGAAGATCCATAATATGCATCCACCAAGTGTTGTGATAGTTGCCATATTTATGATACCAATTCAGTGATGTCTGACACACAACAGATGAAGCCACATGACTCCACTCAGAGCATCAAAACAATAAAAACTGAGACATTAACCAAAATAAACTTTGTCAGCACAAGATGAAATAAAAAGATAAGTGTCAGTTAACATGTGTATCTGTGTGTCTGAACAGTTGCTATGGCTAAATTATTCCAGCAGATGGCATATCACAAACATTTCTAGTAATAACATGCATTGCACTTGCCATTCTAACAGATGGTGCCACAGAAACATTAGCACTGCCTTTACGAATCCCATACCAAATGAAAAATAGCAGAGACATTTGCACTTCATCTCTCAGTGCAACAGATGGCACATCGCAAACATTTGTAGTAATGCCTTTTATTATGGAATGAGGAATGACAAATGCAAAGCATTTTATCAATACATGCTTCACAAACAATATTCCAATACAATGCAAAACATTAACTCTAAAGTCTATGTTGATTGCTTAAATTTCAACCTGTCATGACAGGTAACACAATTAATTGAAATGTAATAAATGTAGAGTAAAATTAACAGGAAATTGAATCAATTGGGTGTGCTTCCATGTGTGCATACTGTACATGTATATTTAAGTAAATGATGTATCTCAAAATCTAACCATGCAAAAAAACTACCAATCAATTGGCCAGTTCCCAGTTAAAATAAATAATTTCTTCACAGCTCTCACAGGGCAAAAGTTGAACTGTTTTTGAAGAATATGGGTCACATTTTTTTGGGAGATATTGTTGTACACAGGTCTCGGCATTCAGGGCAGACATCTCAGAAATTGCTTGTTCTAAAATGTTCTATCTTTGCCGCAATGTAGTTTTCCAGGAGCTCTACACAATGCCAAAAAAGACAAGCAAACAAAAAAATGCATAATTTTCCAATGAAAATTGTAATTTTAAGTTATGAAGATCAAGTCGATCCTCCACAGACACAAACAATATATACAGACAGCATGCTAAACTCACCTCATCAGCAAACTTACATTTACATAGAAATGAAAAATCATAATCTCAATAAAAATGTCTATATAACATGCATATAATATCACACCAGCAAGGTCATAACACTTGCCTTTCACCCAATTCTGCTTTAAAGGAATACTCCACCGAAAAATTATATTTTTTATATGTTACTTACCCAATGTAATTTGTAGTGATAGCCAGGAATAAACTTTAATCTCATGTTTTCATGCAGAATGAAGATAACAAAGGTTATGATACAGTACACCATAAAGGCATCCTGCACTGTGCAATGGCCAACAATCTGAAAAAAGATGGCAAAAAAGAGAAAATCTTACATTACTCTTATCACATAATTCTCATGTCCGTTATCCAGTCTTATGCTCAAACTCTACAAAAGGCATTCACATTTTGCTAAACTATTATTAACAGTTACTTCCGGGAAAGCCAACATTCATCAATAACAGGACATCACATTCCTGTAATTCTGTTGGTCAAGAGTCTTATCTTTGGAGATTCTCTTTTTCTTTTTTCCAGAGATGTTTCTCATGTCGTCTGTCATTTTACAAAACTGGTCACCATTAGGGTCTATTATATCATAGTTTTTTCTCCTGTTCTGCATGAACATATGAGAATTAAGAAAAAAATTCTCAGCTATTATTAAAAACTACGTGGGATAAGAAATATATATTGTGACGCATGAGTCACTGTCTTGCACCCGAGAAAAGAAGCCGAGTCCACAGACTTCAGCAAAACCAACTTTATTTTCATCAAAACAGGCACAGCTAGGGTTTTTATTCAAGTGGGAGCTACCACTTTAATATACACAGACACAGCAAATAAGCAGTAGCGGTGCCATGTTAGTGGCCGGATTAGACAGTTCCCCGAACGCATCGTCTGACTGGTGCATTACATGGCAAGGGTGCAAACCTGCGGTTGCCTTACCAATGAACAAGCAATCCCTTCCTGCATTGATAGAGTTTTGATGCACTACGCAGCTGGGGTACTTTTGGGGTATGAAAACACTCACAATATAACAAAAAAATCATTTTTGGGTGGAGTATTCCTGTAATAGGCTCCGCCCCCCAAGATACTGGATTGAATTGGGCAGTCTTGAAAATGTTATACTAAACGTAACATATTTGACTTTTAAACATACAGTAAAGAAAGGTTTTCTCCAATCTTAATCTGCATGGTCCTCATTCAGGCTTGCTTGCAATATTCTAGTGAGACATTAACATTTAATAAAAAGCAGCTAATTAAACACTAAACATTTTAATAATAAATGTAATTTCCTGTAGTACAATGACCGCACTGATGCTTACAGAGGGTTTTTTTGTGTGTGAGGCACACTTTAAAGACACCCCTCTTTCTGAAGTGCGCCATTTTCTGCTTGCTTCTGATGCTAACGACCAGTGTGAAGTGAAGTTAGACATCCATGTAAACTAAAGATTTCACTGTTTGCTATTTCTGGTTATCCTGCTGGTTCTAAATGAAGACAATGTGTTCTAAAGCTTTTTACTGATGAATATTAATAATTAATAATAATTTAATAAGTCATGTAATTCATAATTAATGGGATATAACCAACAAAAAAGAAAATATAAATAGATAAAACGTTTTATTTGCAGAAGATTCCTTTCAACACATACTTGTTGATATTTATATGGGGAAAAATTATTTTTATGTATTTTTTGGGAAAACTGAAAGTTTCCTTTTAATTATTAAGCAATTGTATTAATAATGAAAGTGAAATTATATGAAGATGAACACAGACAATTTTTTGACATAATGAATCAATATGATACACATGAATAGAACACTCCATACTTCTATCACATACAGCAGCTGGGGGCTCTACAGTCAGCGGCCATGGAGGCCACACCAATAGGTGATGAACTGTGTAATCAAAAATAAATAAAGCAGATAAAATGAAAGTACAGTGAATAGATAACAAAAAGTGAAATGAACTACAGATCTGGTCACATTTATGGACACAGCGTGACTTGGTTATATAATAATATAACAGAAATTTAGATTATAAGTCAGACACATTTTAAATAAGAAGTAAATGTTAAAGGGCAAATAAGAATTTTGTGCTGGTCAGTAAATCAAAAGGGATTCCGCCATCCAAAGACATGCAGGTCAGGTGAACTGGCATTGTTTGAATGGTCCTTACATGTGTTTATGCGTGTTTTTGTGTGTGTTTGTGTGCTTGTCCTGTGATGCACTGACATCCTGTCCAAGGGTTGTTGCTGCCTTATGCCCTGTGCATGTTGGGATAATAATAATAATTCCTTACATTTATATAGCGCTTTTCTCCATACTCTAAGTGCTTTACATAGTCAGTGGGGAGCAACTTCAAGCACCACTAATGTGTAGTATCCACCTGGGTGATGCAACAGTAGCCATTTTGCGCCAATATGCTCACCACACATTAGCTGTTAGGTGATTGTGGGGCCAGAATGACTAGGCCATTGTGGACAGTTTTTTTAAATTGATTTAATTAAAAGCAAGTAACATTCCATACAATCAAGTCAAGTTTAACAAACCCCCAGCCAAGAGAAACTGAGGAAGGCCAACAGTCAGACTGAAACTTGAGTAAAAGAGAGGGAAAAGAATCATTTTCCGCAATTTAAATGCTTATTCTAAAATGTTATTAATTGTGAATGTGAATATGATTGCCAGGTTTTAAAAAAGTTTTGTACAGATCCTCTAAGTGAGAAATTGATTTTTTTTTTACAATTTCAAATAGTATATAACATCAGTTACCCACTGACTTAAAAGAGGTGAGCTGGGATTCTTCCAGTTGAACAAGATAGGTCTACGTGCCAATAGTGAATTAAAGGCAATTACAGTTTGTGTGTCCTTCTCCACTTTAAGCCCATCTGGAAGTCCACCAAACACAGCTGTTAATGGATTAGAAGAGATTGTGACACCACGGCTGTCTGAAAGGCATTTCAAGATTTTGGGCCAGAATGATGTTAATTTGGTGCAGACCCAAAACATGTGGCCCAGTGAGGCTGGAGCTCGATTGCAACGTTTCCCAATTGCATCTTGCCTTGGAAACATTTTGGACAATTTTAAATGAGACAGATGTGCTCGATAAAAGATTTTAAGTTGAATAATTGCACGCTTTGCACATATGGTGCTCAAGTGAATTCTGTGCATGGCTGCCTTCCACTCCTTTTCTGAAATGTTGAATAACAGATTCTTTTCCCACTGTACTCTGGGATCTTTGAAAGGAAGGGAATTTAAAATAATGGTGGGCAATGTAGTTAGGACATCAGAATATACCCAAGTCATTACGAGGAATGCCCCAGGATCTTTTATGACCACAGAGAATTGGGACTTCAGTTCTTTTTTATGTTACATCCTAAGAACAGTGCCATTGTTACAGCACGGTGTCCCCGTCACTGCAGTAGGGCACTGTGATCCACATTCAGGGTAAGTGCCCCATGCTGGCCTCTTGGTTTGTCTTCCATCCAAGTACCGGCTGGGCCCGAACCTACTGTTCTGAAGTGCATGTGGTATGGCTGCTGGGGACTCTGCTCTGAATAAGCTACTTCAAAAAATCAATGGATGGATGGATGAATTGTGGGAACTTTAAATTCAGTGTGTATGTATACTGTACATGTGTGACTGCCTCCCTAAGATGACCTCCCTGAACTTGAATTGGGCAGATTACTTAATGGACTGATGGCTGTTGATATATTGAATTGTGCTGAGTGAGTCCTAGGACCAGGAGGGTTTAGTGAGGAATGAAGATATGAATTTGCACCTTTCCACATTCTGAGTCTAATTCAAGGCTGTAGGGGTTGGATGTTATCTAGTCTGCATCTTGCACAAGGCAGGACCCAACACAGGACATGGGTTACACTCAGTGCATGGTGATTTAACTCTGTACTAGTGTACATGTCTTTTCATACAAAGTCTAAGAAGAAAATTCCTCTAAAAAATAGGGCAAATGCCCAAGCTCTCTCAGGCAGGGATCAATAGTTCACAAAATGGTAGAAAACCCAGAGACACAGAACACCTAGTGAAGTAACTACATGACCACATCTAGTGTAATTTTTATTTTACTCAAAAATTAATCAATCTGATCAGACAAATACCAAACAAGACCTTCAATATCTGGGGATGAATGTTCATGAGCATTATGGAGAGACCTATCCACTTTCTGAAGATGTTCTTTGAAGTCACATACATCATAGAGCACAGTGACAAACACCTTGTCATTCAAACTGACAGCATGTTTTTAACTCTGAAAGCCCATGAATACAATACACCGGCATAGGGGAAGAACATGCGAAGTCTGCACCACACAGACAATTACAAAGTGAGGGAGTGATCCTGTGTGCAAGTATTGTGAAGTCTGTGGAAGCAGCAAATGTCAAATCTGCAGTATATGTCCACTTATTGGTTCCCTTTCTGCAGTAGGATCTCTCCCTTCAGCCAGGGTTGCAGGAAAACATACGCGCTCCCTGCCACCAACCATAAGATAAGTAGGTAAGAAAACAGATGGACAGATATGTCCTGTAAGAAAAACAATGACAAAGATAAAGTGTTGGGACACCTCAAAGGCAAACCCTGAATAATTAATGGAAAAAAGCAAATTGTTAGAGATTTTTGAGACAAGTGTCAAATCATAGACTGAAACAAAGATGGTGGTGGAGCCCCTTAAGAGGAAGCCAGAGTGGAAGGGGAGGGATCAGGAAACCATGACCTAGAAGTGATGTCACTGGGACAGCTGGTCATCTGATTTCCAGCAGAGAAAGGAGAAAAACCATTAGACAACAGCGCCAACCCTCAGCTCGGGGTAGAATTACCATTAGATAAACCTTCAAGTTGTCTCCCAAGTATGCTGGTGGTGGAGTATGTGAAATATTCCCTTGGGATTAATAAAGTATCTATCTATCTATCTATCTATCTATCTATCTATCTATCTATCTATCTATCTATCTATCTATCTATCTATCTTCATTTATTAAACTCCATATATAAAATTATTACTTAAAAATCTGAGAGAACTCTGTTTTCAGTTTTAATTACATATAATGGAGCACATGAACATACTCCAGAAGGAAGCAGTCCTGTACAAGATGCCTGACGTCTGGAGTAGCAATGGATTGTGCAGATTGTGCAAAGCACAAGGGCCTACGAGCCTGGGGGTCTCATTTGGGGCCATATAGATTTTTTTATTTTTTTATTTTTAATAACTTAAATCATTGCACAATTCATTATATTAATAATTCACAGTTTCAGTGGCATGTTTGCACCATCACCAGGCAAACTCAATCCAAATCCATGATTGTATTATGTATTTGGCAGGTCTACAGTTTACACAAATTTAGACTTCAGTAGTTCGGAGGCTTGGGGCCTAATTGGCTCGGTCCACCTTATTCAGAAGTGTACAGTCCCTTGGAAAAGTAAGCGGTTCCACATTTTACATATATTTACAGTATGTACTACGACTTCTACTCACACATCCCCATTCCATTCCTACAATTTATTTAATTTTTGCTAACTTACACCAGATGTAATAAAGTGATTAAAAAAGTTATTACAAATTCCATTCAGAGAGCTGGTTTGTTTGTCACCAGCGTGTGATCTAATAGTGACACATTCATGGATGCCACTGCCCAGCCAGCCCCTAGGATCTAGTTGCAAATAAATTACTAACAGTTATGCTAGACAGGAGGGGCCCACCTCAGGGCACTGCACAGGGGCCTTCAGCAAGCTTTTTACGTCACTGTGCCTGACCATACCAGACTACACATACATACTGTACTGACTCATGGTGGGCCATCAGATAATAAAAGGGGATATCAGAATAACTGGAGAAAACCAGCTAACACAAGATATAAATTCGAGCAAGCCGGGATTAACAACGTAGGTATCTGGGTCTGTGGAGAAGCGGCTCTGTGCTACGCTGAAATGATGTATTCAGCAATTAAATGGTTACAAAGTATAATACATAAAACTAGTTACATAATTACAGGATTTGGTGCTCACTTTAAAATAAGCAGGCCTTCATATTTACACATTAGACTGATGCCTTTATCCAAGGTGACTTACATCATTTATGATACTATTGGTTACATTTCTTTTGGTTTTTCCACTTGGAACACAAGCAGGTCAAGCAACTTGCTCAGGGTCACAAAGTGTCGGTAGTAGGATCTGAACCCTCAACATCAGGGTTTGAAGTCCAAAGTCTTAACCACTGCACTGCCTATTGTACTTATAATTTGTAAAGACCTTTCCCAATTATGTGTGTTAGGGTTCAGCAAAAATGTTTACCCCTGAGCTCCAAATGGAAAAAGTTTGTAGCCGTTGGTATCTAACCTAAAAAAAGAAAGTTTTTTGGGACCCACCTGATTAAGCCCTTAAATAAAAAAAATGACATCCAAATCATAGATTTACTGCAGGCCATTTGAGAGATGTAATCGTTGATCTCCTCACTCACTGCCTGCTATCCCAGAAGGAGAGAAGTTATAGATAGAACCTCTGTATCCATCCTTACACATTTTGTGTTGTGTAATCCTACACTGTAGCAATTTCATGACTGGCTATGGGGGTTACCAGTGGTGGACAGGGGGTAAGGCCTGATAGGGGCCGGTCAAAAGAGGAAAATCCAGACTTACAAGAAAAGAGTACAGTATAGTGCTAGTGTGGCTATGCAGGAATCAGCAGGAGGCAGGATATCCTTTCACACTAATCATGTAACAACATACTCTGATGGTATGAAAAATGGAACTGGGTACCTGGAGGAATAGAGGATGGCAGGAAGCAATGATGAGCTCCAAGGTTGAAGCAAAAAAACACCTCTTTTTGCTATACTTTTAACAAATCAGGAATCTACCAACCTTGTCAAGACATCTTAGTGCTTGGTTGTGTAGAGACACTGGAAGCCACCAGAGGGCATTCTAACTTAGTGATCCTATTGCTTTAAGTTATCATCTCTGACTGAAGAAGTCATTCTGGAGCTGGCCTTGAAGGTAACCAGTTTTAAAGACTGACACCTCATTCAATGTAGAGTTGAGAAATGAGCAGAGGCAAAAGCTCATGGGTCAAAGGAAGTGAAAAAGCCAGAGAAGATCTGAAAGTGGAGGATATGGAAAAGTGGGATAGCTATTCCTTCTGATGGACAGGAACAATCACAGATGAAAAACAAAGCCCTGTCAGGCTCATTGAGTCGGGTTTATCTTGTGTTGATTTGAATCATTTATGTTTAATCATCCCTTCCTTATATATTTATAAAGAAATAACTGAAACATGCAGACCCACAATCCAAACAGAAAATGCAAATAAAAACAAAGTTAAAGATAAGGAGCTGTTGATACTTTGTGTGTCTTTCTAAATGGTCACTTTTTAGAAAGTTTGTGGTGGGTCATCTGGTACAAAAATCTAGATAGAAACAATAGTAAATTCTCCACCCATTGTTTACAAACATAGGAATTTACACTTTATGAATTCTGAACATGTACAGTATGTACCATGTCCTGTCAAATGATGTCATGAAGTAATTTATTACTTCTGGTGGCTCATATGGAGCAAGTGGAAATTTTTGCTAAGTAATGGTGTTCAAGCAAATATTGATCTAAGGATGTAAAAGCAATACCTTCATATGGTCATAAGTTCAGCATTTCTCTCTTGTTCTTGCCTTCTGTATCCTAGACTTTGTTTTGCGTTCATATAAACCATTATATTTTCATGCTGGTTATTTGGTCCTTATTCAGGATGTGTCTTGTCTTCTTATTGTTTCTTATTCTTCATCACTTAAGCACCTTCTGTGATGTGATTGATGTTCAGCAGATGTCTCTGCTCTTCTTTATCTTCCTGTCATTATGGTGCTTAGCATCTTGTTTTTTGGCCATTTTTTCATAAACACACAGCCACAGGTCACTTTCCATCCTTTATGCTCATTTATGCAGAATTATTACAAGAGCGAGAAAGTACAAACACATAACTCCAGTTCTTAAATCCCTACACTGGCTCCCGGTTAAGTTTAGAGCAGATTTCAAAATCCTCCTTTTAACATATAAAGCCTTAAATGGCCGAGGTCCAGCTTACTTGTCTGAACTTATCATGACTTACAAACCAGAGCGCACATTAAGACCTCAAGATGCTGGTCTGCTTATGATTCCAAGGATTAATAAAATAACAGTGGGAGGTCGAGCTTTTACTTACAGGGCCCCTAAACTGTGAAATGGTCTGCCTGCTACTATAAAAGATTAACTGTACAGACTGCATCTCTGTTGTTGGTCATTTGCACTAAAACATAAGTAATAATGATAGTTATAATTTGTTACTAACTCTCGCCTATTCTGTTTCTCTTCTCAGTACTCAAATGTGGCACTTGGTGCCACGGCCCACCTCCTGAGTTGTATTGCCTGCCTAAGGTAAAGTCATCTCTGATGGAAGATCACAGGAATTGTCGGGTAGAGGGGTCCTTTCATTGGACTGGCTGGCCCAGTGCTGACTCAGCTGTGGAATGGCCAATTGGGAGAGGCATCTTGATGGCTGAGGTCTCCAGGACTCTAAACAAATCCAAATCATATTATGTGATATCATCTATTGTTAAATTCTGCTCTGTACTTGTAATATTTTTATTTTACTATTATACTGTGTTGAGGATTACTTGTGTTTTGTTCTGTGTATTGTATTGTATTGACCCCCTTCTCTTTGACATCCATTGCACACCCAACCTACCTGGAGAGGGGTCTCTCTTTGAACTGCCTTTCCTAAGGTTTCTTCCATATTTTTTTCCCTACTAGGGTTTTTTTTGGGAGTTTTTCCTTGTCTTCTTAGAGAGTCAAGGCTGGGGGGCTATCAAGAGGCAGGGCCTGTTAAAGTCCATTGCTGCACTTCTTGTGTGATTTTGGGCTGTACGAAAATTATTTGTATTGTATTTAATAAAGTTCAATGTTTGATGATCAATAAATCTTTGTCAAAGTTGTGTAAGTTGCTTGACGCTCAGCTGATGTCACTGCTCTTCTTTTTCTTTCTGCAATGTCACTTGGTTTTGTGATCACTTTGCCTTACTTGAGACATGACCACATGTCACTTTGCCAAGGTCATTGCTAGGTTAGTTTTTTTTAACATTTCCAGAGGATATCAAGGATACCTGATTGGCATGCATTTCTTCGTCTTTGTCATTCTTGTATTCTGTATCCCGTACTAAACGCTCAGCTCAGCTTGATGTCACTGCTCTTGTTCTTCTTCATCTTCCTATTATGGTGTCCCTCATCACATAGTCAGCCTCTGTAATTTACTTGATGCTCTGCAGATGTTGCTGCTCTTCTTTTTCTTTCTGCCATGTCACTTGGTTTTGCTGTCACTTTGCCATAATAATCAAATGACCACAGGTCACTTTGCTAAGGTTGCCACTGGTACTCGTTTTTGTAATTTCCAGAACGTTATCAGGTCATAAGCTTTCGATTAAGATCAAGGTCAAGATTCTAGCCCCAAAAGTTCACCAGTAATTGTGTGGCAGACAGAGAGTCTTTAACATTTTATATATATAGTGTCACACACATGCACATGGGAGGCAGCTAAAGGACTTGAATGGATGTAATTAAATGCCGAACCAGAGAATGGCAGTATTCGTTGATCCTTTCTCTCTTTCCTCTACAGACCAACCAAAGTCCAAGGACGTCACTTTTGGTTCCGACATTTTCAACATCACTTCTCTAGCTCACCTATATAACCGCCATTTTCAATGTTGTTACTCAAATCTTGTTTTGGACTCCAGTCTGTAAAGCCCTGTTTTTCTTGCAGATGGCTTATTTCAAGTATACGGGGAGGAACCAAAAACCTTTTTCTGTTTTCTTGTCCTCTTTATTTTCACAATAAATAGATACATAACTTTTGTATTTTAATGGAAACTGTTCCAGATGTTGACAGTGTCAGGATTAAGCAAGCACGTGCTTTGCTGTATTTTTAACCATTAAAATGGTGATTATGGATATTTATGTTTCTAGCATGTCGCTGCTCATGGGGTGCCTGAGATGTATGATGTAATAGCTGCCATCATACATAAGAGATGCATATCAGGTATACATATAAGAGAGGGCATCACTTAAAAATTAAACTAAAAAAATTAAAGTGTTAAAAATTGGTACTGTGAAAATAAAGGAAAACCTTCTGAAAGACATGTATTTCTTGACCAATTAAATTTCTTTACAAAACCTGTTTTTGACTTTAGTTATGGTTGACAACTTTGAGTTTAGTGTTTGCCCCATGCACTTTGTTTACTGGTCTCTGTGCCTTATTGTATTGACCTCTGCTGTGTCTGGCAATTCTTCTATTATGACCTTAACATAATCTCTGCTGTTCAATTTAAACTTATCCATCTGGACTTTTACGGAAAGTTCTCAGCAGTCGTCACAGACAGAAGCCGGGGGCACTCTCCAATTACAGCCACTGAAATGTCTAAATGAAAAGGTTGTGGCTGCAAGACCCCTGACAGCAGTCACTGTGCTCCTCTCCCCAGTGCATCTCTACGACTGACAATGGCTACATGCTCCCCTAACCAGAAAATGGCCAGAAATTAAGTCTTTATTTCACAATGCAGTAGGTGAGTGCAACGAAGTTTGACAATAGTGACTTTCAGGGAAACAGATGCTCTGTGTTTATTTGTGGTTATCTTTTCTTATTATATCAGAATTGTGATAACTCTTTATTATTGTGTTTCTAATCACTAACATCTTTAATCTGTGAAGTGCGAGAAATGGGCATCTGCACAATCGTCTTTAAATATTTTTCTTGAAAAGCTACTGACAATAATTTTATGCTTCATTTGTACCAATTTGTGCTTCTCTGAAATAATCTCCTGCTTTGATCCTTCATTATAGCCTCCTCTCCCCCCCCCCTCCACGCTTACAAAATAGATTTTATCACATCAGTGCATCCTCCTGGTTTCAGTGTCTTAGAAAGAAAATTGAATTAGTACATAGAAGACATACATAAATATCGATTAACATAAACCATCTCAGGAGGACTCGTTTTTAATCTGTGAGAGAAGCAAACACTCTAAACTGACTGGGAATGGGCTTTCTGTTATTAGGATTGTAGAACTGTTGACTTTATTACAAAGAGAAGTTTGAAATGTATTATGGATGAGATGTCTATGTATAAAGTTAATATATTCTACTGTAACTAAAATAGATAGATAGATAGATAGATAGATAGATAGATAGATAGATAGATAGATAGATAGATAGATAGATAGATAGATAGATAGATAGATAGATAGATAGATAGATAGGTTTACGATTATCAGATTTATGGTGGGCTGGATTGTCCATTTGCTACTGTCTAAAAATACCATGGCATAAGCATTTTACCACTTACGTACATCCAAACTCTTTCTTTTCCAAAAGCTCAAGTACTGTACTCTTCTTACTAGCTGAACAATTGCTTGACTCAACCCCTGATTCTGTAATCAATGGCCCAAGGCAAATGAAGTGACCCCTTCCAGGGCCATTCCCAGAACTATTTACTGAACCTCTACTGGGATCAGGGATTTTCTCAGAAAGCTTTGTATCTTTCCTCCTAGAACTCCTTCTGTTGGTCTCCCTGACACATCATTGCCATCCTGTCGTTGGTGTTAATTTTGTTGCAAATACAATGCTGAGTAGATAGATAGATAGATAGATAGATAGATAGATAGATAGATAGATAGATAGATAGATAGATAGATAGATAGATAGATAGATAGATAGATAGATAGATAGATAGATAGATAGATAGATAGATAGATAGATAGATACTTTATTAATCCCAAGGGGAAATTCACATACTCCAGCAGCAGCATCCGAAACAATGTCTTACTCTTCAACTTTTCTTACTGTGGAAATACATGGGTCTCTGACCCTGGAAGATGACAAACATGTCTAACAAAAGAACCCATTTTCTAGACAATTAAATGTAAACAGTATGATTGCAGTACAATGCAGGTTTATATTAGTATAAATATCAAGTTTTTTCCCTGGAATTGCATCACTGAACCCAAGAAGGATAAAGTCTTTTGAAAGAGAACAAATTTAACAAACTTATTTTTTTGAAAACAGAACTAAAACAAAGTGAGGGTAGAATGTTACTTTTAAAAGAAATGTGTGACTGAAAATATTCAATTACTGTACAGTAAAATAAATTAATCTAATAAGGGCAAATTTAACAAATTGCACACACCCTATTTACAGTATGTCTATGAGGCTTTCCATATTAGTTCAAGACTGCTCCAAATAGCTAATGATGAAGTATAGCAAGATGTGCTTTACATTTTGTTCAAAGGAGGCAATGAAAATCCTGATAATACTGCTCCTTACTCCTATTCCAACTAAACTACAGTTCAACTCAAAGCCTCTATCCACAACAAGCAATAAGACAGTAATTTCATCTTCTCTTCTTAACTGTCATTAATAGCTGTGTCTTTCCACTCATTTCATATATAGTGAGCTGCGGTGCATATATTTATAGTTCAGTTTGAAGAAAAGCATGTCTTGCTGTTTATCTCTTAGATCACAATTGAAAAGTAGTGTATGGAGAGACACCTGACCGTCCTTAAAAACACTTGTGAAGACCTCCCTTGAATGTGCAGCAGATGCTTTGAGACACATTGATCCTCCAAGTCCTTCCTTTTGTTCACACTCTCTTTTTCACTTTTAGTTCTCCCAAATGTCTTTTCTTTTAACCTCCCATTTTTTATTTTAGATATGGGGATCAAAGAATCTCAAGAGTAAACATTTTGTTGCAGTGAAAATAGACATTATGGTCAGAAATCTGGTCAATTACCCTGAGTCTTTTACCCCACAATGAAGCACTAATGGATATACTTATAATGATACTTTGTCAGACATGTGTGCTTAAGGAGCTTCTTCAGGGCTCTGGCAAGGTAAGAACTCCAATATCAGAGTACAGGGTGGAACAGTTGTTGACTCCTTCTCCCTTTCCATCCTCAGATCAGAAAACAGCTCTAACATCATTTCTGGTTCCATCCCAGAGGCCCAGCACCTTCTGCCCCCTGACTCTTTAATGATTTGCTAGTCCAGACATTGGGGTTCATTATCAAACCTGCATATGCAGAAGACAGAACCTGCCCACAGAAGTGCCTCCCAAAGAGGAAAACTTAAAACCTTGGTCAACAGACATCCAAATACTCATTTCTTCTGTTTAGTTTTTAGAATGTTAATTTTTCATTATTAAATGAGGTTACCATAAATACAGTATACCCAACACTTCACCTTGTTCAGTTCTCATTCTTACAACATACGCAAACAAACTCACACACCGTATACACCGTCTGAGTGCCATATGAAACCTTTTTTGGGTACAGAGAAAAGAAACAAAAATTGGACACAGTGGGGAAAAAAGCTTGAAATGTCAACTTTAATCTTGAAATTTCCACTTTAATCACATAGTTTATTTTGTCATTAAAGTAGAACATCATAAACTTCATCTTAAAATCGTTTAATTCACTAGTTTCTCAAATACCATCGTAACTAAAGTAGCACGTTAAAAGCTTTGTTTTGTATGTGTACTTCTATGTGCTCTATGTGTGTGAATCACTATGTGCTTCCGGGTTTTGTTTTCCTCCAACAGGACACAGAATCCATTACATTCGTAATATTACAACCCTCTAAATAATTAAAATACTGAGATGTATACTTGATATCATTTTCTTGATGATAGGAGTTAAAGCATGTATTACACATGGGAACATGGTGGCACAGTGGTAGTGACAAGCTGGCACCGTGTCCAGAGATTGTTCCTGCCTCCCGCAAGATGCTTGCTGCGTCGTGCGCGACCTTCAATCAAATAATTTATTGCAGCAGTACTGTCTATATATGCGCTTTATAAAGTGGCACAGGTTGTGCAATATTATAACTGTATCACAAGTTTACAGTGAGGTAATCGTACTTATAAGTACAAACAGTTCTACAAGGAGCACTTGGTGGATTGATTGAGTGCATTTATAGTTCTTGGGATGAAACTGTTTCTGAACCGCAAGGTCTGTACAATAAAGGCCCTGAAGCATTTGTCGTATGAGAGCAGTTCAAATAGCGCATGGCCGAGGCAGCATGTGCTTGATTCTGTATACCGATAATCTGATCAGCTGCTGTAGAACTGTGATTCCACACTCAGATACAGTGAGATAAATACTCCGAGTGGCGCATTGAGAGGAACAACGCTAAAGCAGTTATGGTATTTGGAATAGTTTGGCCATTCCGTGAACCATTATATTGTTACAGGTTACAATCAGATGCCTTAAACTAATAAACAATATGCGGTTAATTTCAGTGTATTTGATAAAGCCGCGTCAGGGATCTGACTTAAAAAAGAAAGGGAAACCACACTGGAACAAAAGCACTGCTTTGATGCTGGGTGCCACCAGTTTGCAAAACTGAGCGGAGAACTTGCGTACACCAAGCATTTAGCTGGCGTGAAAATGTGCGTGGCTTTACGCCAAGTTTAGGTTTTATACATCACGTTGTGAGTGTGGAAACGGGAGTACGCAACATTTTTGTGCGTACGCACTGTTTATACATGAGGCCCCTGGTCTGGCTGACGAATATCAGTATTTGAACCTGTAAACTGTATGCACATGTATGACAACTGATATGAAAAAGTAAGTTCACTCCATAAAACTGTATTTTTCAACATATTTATTTCCATGTATAGGTATTCATTCTTGATTCAGTAGCTGGTGGAACCACCTTCAGCATTAATAATTCATATTAATTCATAGAACCACCTTCAGCATTCATTAAGTCATATTTTTCTACATTAATTTATGATTACTATCCATCTTCTCAAAGCGAGAAAATTTCATTCATCTGTTATTAACTAGGCACTACACATAGCCAGGAGAGAATATTTTTTTCAAGAAATTTCATTTTAAAAAATTTAGGCTCAGACACTTTATGACACTATGATGTACTAGAGGTTTATATCACCTTCAATCACCGTAAAGTGCTTCAATTTAGAGTTTATCACAATAATTGATAGGAGTTCAGATGTTTGTTATGCAAGCTCAGGCAGGTCGAGTCACACTGAGTAAGATGGAAACAAGGACTAAACATGCAACATTGTGATTTAGAGGCTTTGCAGGATATAGTGCCTTTTACAGTGACAGACAGATTTGTGTTACAGAACAAATCTCAAAAGAGAAACAGATTTCTTTATTTCCAGGTCAGGTAGATCAAGTCACATAGGGACGTTGGTGATGGGGACAGAACTTGTGACCTTGACGTTTATAAGCTAACACATTAGGACATATTGCCCACAGGCAGGAGATTGCTACTTTCATGGTGAGGACCATGCTTTGCATTTTTGGTAGAAAATGAGATTCCGATTAATGTATTTTATAATTTGGTGATAGGAGAATGAAAATCCGATGTTAAGGTCCACAGACCAGCACATTAGGCCCTAGCCCACACTGCCTACTAAGTAGCCTTTCATGATGAACAGCCTCTCAAAAAGCTTTACTTTTGTGATAGCAAACCACAGTCTTATTCATGATTTTGAATGTTGTGCTTTCTAACCTGGTGAAAGGGACTGAACCTATAACTTTGACTTTTACAGCCTAAAACATTAGTCCTCTAAGCCACACACCGCCTTCCATCATGTAGAATATGATTTTTATGATGAAAACCATCTCTAAGTGCTTTATATTTTTTAACAGAGACTCCGCTTTCCATATTTTCTATCACAGTAATGAGGATTGAATCCTTGTCCTTCAAATTTAGAGATGATTTTTTTTTAAAGTGTTGGTATACATACCCACATGCACACATGAGCCCACTGTGTTTGTCATGGGCAGCTTGATCTCACAACAGCGCCACTCAGTGGGCACTCTTCTGCACCCTATTATTTGTCGTGGAGTATTAAGTCCCCATGACCGCCAAGTGACCCCATAAATAGAAAAGTGGTCCTTTAGACACCAATATTCCTGCAATGTCACGTTGCTACATGATGCACATGTACGTCTTAAGATATAAAAATACTTCTTGGCAGTCTTGTCTGAACTGAATTGCCCCGTCCTTTCCACAAGTTCCCTTTTTTCCTGTGACTTAACCATTTGTCCTTTACTCTCCTCTCGTCCCAAGCCTAATTAAGTCCATCTGTGATTCTTGAATGACACGGTGTGTCAGCTACGGCCAAACTTTATCAGGCGATGATTAATTAGGGTGAGCGCCCACCTTCTTTCATTTCCACCATGCCTAGCGCCATGCAATTGCAGGTAATCCATCACTTGAGCAGCAGATAAAGTACGGAGGGGGAAAGGTACAATCAGACGTCGCCACGGCAGACTGACCCTGTGAGTGTCTCCCACCATGCTGGCCCTCTTTGATTTATAAACACAAGCCTGGGTTCCAGAAAGGTTGAATTAGTTTGGAGACATTACCCTGATAGCCTTTAACGACTGAGAACCACGAGAACACCGTTTGTCATCATGGCACACCCTTTAATAGCAAAAAAATGGAGAGTGGACACAGCGAGCACCGGACACATAAATCACAAGCCAACAAATTCAGGTCTAAGCATTGCACAGGAAGCAGCCGGCCTCGCCAGGGTCCGCAGGAGTGTGAGACTGCATTATTAACTCGGGGGTTACGGCAAGCAGGTCACCGAGAAAGATTAATATCACTCGCCTCGTTACCCAAAGTGCCACTGCCAAGCCTGTATCTTTTAGTGATACAGCCTCCAAAAGTCCGCTGCGGGGTACGTCATGTGGACTGGAAGGCTGCCTGCTTCCAGTTAATCACATTTATACTCAGCGACCACAAGTGAATTAAAAGCATGACAAAGCAATTAAAGATGTGATAAAGGTAATCTGGTTATGCTGCTGGCCCCAGGGTACAAATACCTGGTGTGTTAAAATAAAAAAAAGAAGAAAATACACAAGATGAGCTTTATTCATAATCCTATTTGAATGCTATGTTAAAAATAAAGAAAGAAAGAAAGAAAGAAAGAAAGAAAGAAAGAAAGAAAGAAAGAAAGAAAGAAAGAAAGAAAATGTGATTAGCATCTCTCTTGTTATATACTACAGTCAAGAAGCATTAGGGCATGATAATAATAATAATACGTTTAATTTATATAGTGCCTTTCCATTGTTCAATGCTCTTTTTGTCATGAGATTGGCTAAATAGTCACCATAAATTCCTCTTTAATGGGAGAACCAGCCTACCAGATAGCAGCATGGCCAGTAGGGAGCACACAGTCCTGAGTCTTACAGTGGAAATGAGGAATACAAGGGACTGCCAAGGGATACTGTTGGCTTCTTTGCAGTAGAACCTTGCAAAGGATTATGGTCATGCCGAACATGAACCCTTACAAAGGTTCAAAACCTGCTGCCATTAAGGGTGCTAAAATTAGATGAGTAAAAAGAAGTGGGGGTCAAAACAGAAAAGGGGTGTGATAATATGCCTACCCAGGCATTACCAAAGAGACAAAAATAATATTTTTTTAAGAATCTGTATGTTTCAAGAGGAAGTAAACAGAAAAGAAAGAATGTCAGTTGCCTCTCGCATGCAGCAGACAAGAATGCAAGACGTTGCTTTCGTTAGCATTTCAGTGCTGATTTAGCGCTGCAACGCTGCACATTGCTGGCACTCCCAGCTGTATGGTCCCGTGGAGGCTCACATGGTTCCACTCACAGCCCAGTTCCCTGCCAGCGGCGCATCGTCACCCACACACTGAAGAGGTGTGAAGTGTTTAGTTTATCACAGAAAGTAAAAGGGATCCCATGGGTTCATTCTAATAGTAGTATCAGAAGGAGGGAGTTAACTTACCTTAGATACTGGTTCAAACATGCTCAAGCTTTGTTCCTGTGCGTAGGTGCATACGTGTGCGCCTGTGATACTGGTGGTATTTTAATAAAAGCCTTCCAGGATGTGATGTGACATAAGAAAGTGCCCACATCACCCGTGATTGGATTAGAGGGTGATACCGTGCTTGATGATTGGTCAGCAAAATAGTATAAAAGGCACTTCATTGTCTGCAGAGGTCATTTCTTGACTGGGTCGTGGGGGTGAGTGATTATTTGATGTAGCTTTAATTAAAAAGTGCATCAAGCATAGCTGCTTGTTCCTTATTTTGTATATATTTTCTTTTTGTACATATAGATAATAAATATATAAATATCTCCAAGTCATACTGTAGTTTTGGTGGAGGTATTTATATGAATTGGGTTAGTGTCATACTTTTTGTCTTTTTGTTTACACACTGATTTTTCTCTTTATAAATAGTTTTTCAATATTATTATTGGAAGGACTGTGTTATTTTTTATGTAGTATCTTCATGATTGCATCTCTTATTTATTAAGACTGCCAAATTTTTGTGTATACGCATTGTTTCTTTTTCATTTTGCACTTCATTTGCAATACTCACTGTAAATATTGTACAGTTTCACTATTTTGGTGGGACATTGCTTCTTTGTGTTTTGTGTGTCAGTTGTGGTGAGAACTGTGTTAAAAAAGGCCGCCTGATACTATTTTAAGTGCACCTGTGAATACAAACACACTTTGTTTAGCAATATAAGCTTTTTGTGTCTGTGTATCCCAGTCTAACACCTTTTATTTCTGATCCCAATCGATCCCAAACTACAAGAAACCCAGTGTGTAGTCTGGTGCCATATTTTCCACTACACAAAGTGTCACTGGGGGTCACCACAGAAAGCCAAGGAAAAGTAGAAGCGGGCAAGTCACCCCCACTTGACAACATATTTTTGTTGTCTGGAACTTTTCAAGACCTGGTAAGGCTGACATACAGCAAATAAGACTGGATCTATTCTATATAGAAGGGATGTGAAAAACTGAGATTTTCCATTGGGCCTGAATTCCACATTTGTTTGATATCCTTGTAGAGTTTGCATGCTGTCCCATTGTTCCTCTCTTATTTCCTCCAGATACTCCAGCTTTCTTCCCACATCCCAAAAATGTGTATGTGAGGTTAATATGAGGCCATCAAAAGACCTATAAAGCAGGCCAGGAATTTCATTAGTCTGCTCAGAAGAGACTAAGCCAAGCCATCGAGCCCTAGCTACTACATGTAGGTGTTGGACTATGCAGAGAACTGAATTTCAAGTTAAATAAAAGTAAGGAGAGTTCCAAAATATATCTCCAAAATTCCTCACAAGGGAGGGAAATCTGTCAAACTCTGGCTTGTAGAGACATACTGAAAGACATACTGTATTTTGAAGTAAATCAAAAACAGAACAAAAAGTACTCAACAGAGCGGAAATAAGCTAAAAGGACAAATCTAAATGGCAATCCAATGTAAACAAGTTCCAAAAACCTAATCCAAGAACACAAAAAAATTCCAATAAAAAGAAAGCAACACTCACAAGTGACTCCTATACCATTCGATGATCCAGTGCCAGATCTCAGTTTCTGACTGGCCTAAGGGTTGCTCCGACTCTACCTACACAACACGTGGAGTGGACGGCACTTTAAAGACATGGTACTGTACATGATAAATAAACAATAAACAGAAATTACATAAAAATGAAAAATAACTTAAACATAACAAAAACACTCAAAAAACAGAAAATATATTCAAGTTAGGGAAACAACCTGGCTGTAATACAAAACCAGCAGCAATAACAAAAGGCTGTGTTGTCCCCTGTGTGGCCTAACTAAACAATAGATTACCTGTCTTCTTAGTAGAGTGGCTCACCCACTTGCTAGCCTCAATTGTTCTTCCTTCTAGCTCCTTTCATCCTCTCCATTTTAATGACCCCCTTCCCTTGCCAACACCAATCTCACCGATTCCACATTCACCATACCAGCGGCTAGCACAAGTATTAAGCCCCAGCCAAGAGCCACCTCCAGGTTAATAATAATTATTTGCATTTATATAGCGCTTTTCTTACTACTCAAAGCGCTAAGCAATTGCAGGTTAAGGGCTTTGCTCAAGGGCCCAACAGAGCAGAGTCCCTATTGGCATTTACGGGATTTGAACCAGCAACCTTCCAATTGCCAGTGCAGATCTCTAGCCTCAGAGCCACCACTCTGCCTAGGTTAGGCCCCAAACCTCTTCTAGAGTCAAGAATGAATAATGGAAACCTGGACCACATCCTTCTCTTAAAGTCACAGTCCATATCCCAGATGCTTGCTCAAAATGGGAATGAAGGAGCCACGAATTGTTTTTGGGGACTAGTTGCCTATACCATTTGATCTTCCATTTTTTATCCTTATTTATCTTCTAAAAGTAATTACCTCTGGGCATCTTTTATTTAATTGTTAGGCAATCACTGACACTGTGCACCTTCCACCAGGGTCTTTTATGGAAAATGGAAAAAAGATGGTCTCACACTTTTAGTTTATTTCCTAACGCTTGACAACCCTGAACTGGATTTGACAGTGGATGTATTAATGGATTTTTGATGTTTGTATTATTACTTGTATTTTCTAATTCTAAATCTTTAGTTTCCTTATTTCTTACATTGCCATTTAGGCTAACAGACCATGTGAAAAACAAAGAAAATGGGAGCAAGCAAAGAACACGGCAGTGAGGACTGAGTATATTGGCTCTGCAGCCTCATAAAGCCATGGTGTGCTCACACATGTTTTATTTATTCCACATTGTGTTTAAGACTTGTCCAGTAAGAAACAGGGCCAGCACTCCTTTGGGCTCAAAAAACACACCACTTGCGGGCTTGAATGGCAAATACAGTGCTGTGAAAGCTTTTAAGCAAACAGTTTTCATGTGAGCATGTGTGCACGTGGCTACATTTCCATACAGCGCAGACAGATAATTCCTCCTCTTATTAATTTTGCATGGCCATGTAAGCATACCCAAGTATTTCTGAGGGTCTCACTAATTCTAACATTGTCTGGTGGCGCCTGCATTTTTTCACAGGTTCGTCTTTTTGTTTAATGCTACTTTTTATTCAGACCCTTTTGTTGTTGAGTTTTCTGGTTTTGCTTGTTTTCCGTGTAAAATTTAATTGAAGAGTCTTAGAATTGAATTTTTTATTTTAATAAACTGACAAAATATTCAGATACAGAAATGTAATAACACATTTCCTGGTCCTAATTTTTGTCCCTAATGCAGAAACCTTTCCATTTTGCATATGCTGTATTCATCTCCTTGGAAATTTCCATATTTTATTGTTATACAATCTTGAATCAGAGTGGATTTAGGCTTTTTTGACATTAATAAACAGAAAAAGAAAGACGTTGCTAATGTCAGCATGAAAAAGGGATCTCTGCAAAGTGGTCTAAATTAATTACAAATATAAAATCTACCTGGCAGGGTTGAGTTCTGACCTGTATGCTTGCTAGCCTGTGGCACTTTTAGTCGCTCTTTTATCTGTGGTCCCTCGATCATGTGACCAAAAGTGGTTCAGCATGCTGTTTTTTCCTTGTCACTTAAACTACGTAGTTGTTTAGCTTCCTGTGATCTTCAAGGCTTTAACCATCTATGGCTTATGCCCAGTCTTCATCTGGGAAAGGAAAAGAGCATTTTCTGAGACATCAAGTGTTCCTTGTCCATTTACCCTGATCTGCCCTGATTTTCCCTGCTCTTCAGTCATGAGGAGGAGGAGGAGTGAACTTTGACTATCTATATAATATAATATATATCCAGCAGTTAAACTCTGTTGGGTGTATTGAGTGTTAATGTTTGTGATGCCCAATCTATTGGAATGTATTTTGTAAAGCATGTAGTTTTAAAATGCATTGAATTTTTCATTCCAACCGATGGTACATCCCAAACATTAGCATTGTGGTTAAGAAGTTCCTTATAACAGAGGCAACAGAAACCGACGTTATAACTTAATAAAGGAAATTTTAAGCACAGAAGAAATTTAGGAATTTAAAAATGATAGAAAGATTAATAATCACATTCAAGTCCATTAAATATTCTGGTGATTTGCCCTTATTAACGTAGAAAATTAACAGCAGAAGGTATTTGTATAAATCACTTACCAATTTCATTGACAACTTTAAAGAGGGCAAACTGGACCCAAGCTTGAGACCTTCATGGTCAGACTACCCTCCTACCTCCCTCTTAGTACTTCCTCTATCAGTCTTTTATATTTCCAATTGTTTTTTTCTGTTTAAAACTTCCTTTATTAGGATTTATTATTAGTTGTATACACCATCTGCTAGAATTAAAAAAGTTAATTTATTTTATTAGCACACGTGACAAATGCATTGGTATGAGCATATCCAGAATGGCACCCTTGAGTAAGTGCATAGTTAGTAACATTGTAAGTACTGCAATGTTACACTCTATTAAATTCATTTAAATAAGATCAGGTGTCTACATTATATTTAAGTGCCAGACCAATAGTTATTGGGGAGCATCTGTCAAGGAAGGACAGTCAACTGCAGGCAGGGACAACCACTAACCATTCTTTTCCCTTACAGATGTATTATAATGTCACTACAACTCTGGATATCCCAGCTCATCCACACTGGGAATCACTTAATCCATGGAGACACAGGAAGACGGCATACATTTGGACCACACTTACATAGTATAATGAACTCTGTTTGCAAACGAAACTTGCAAGGACCTGGGATATTTTTATTGCTGCTTTCTTTTCTTTTGATTTGATTATCTTTATTTAAAACAGGGTTCCCGCAATACTATACTGTATACTAGCCAAAGTACCCGGCATTGCCTGGGAATATTAATAGAATGGGTTAAGGAAAGAAAGCAAAGGTTTATGTGTCTTTTTAAATGGTGACTTGTTGTTATTACTAGCTGTCCCATCCATCATCCACACTGCATCTCTATCAATGTCTCTGTTCTCGTTTGTTGAGAATTTTTTCTGTTTGGGGCTGATTCGATTTCAGAAAACACTTGCTGGCTTGTATCCATGAATACTTTTATGTTTGACACATCCTCTTACTTCAAGGTGGACAGTTTGTATCACTTAAATTATGAAGAAAGAATGATAAAGCAGGAGTTTAACAAGAGTTTTTTTATTCTCCTTTGTGTTATGTTGCACTTTCACTATCAGTCAAGCCTCAGCCATCACTCTCCTGCAAAAGCACATAATACTTCTTTTTATATTACAGTAGACAGAAGCAGCACACAGCATTGTCCAGGTAAGTAATGTTAAGCTCTGGTTATTTTGTCTACTAGTCTCACTTCAATCTATTGGGATGTTTCACTTGCTCTGAGCTAGCAGGTGGCACCGGGGTACTAACTGTAGAAAACAGGTAAAAAAATACACTGGGACCCCCCAGGATCAACATTTTGGGATCCAAAATAATCTACCTAGCATGTCTATATGGTCCTAGAGAGCAACTATGCAAACTTGCAAACCAGATTGGTAAAAGGGTGTAGGGTTGTATAGGGAACAGACAGACAGACATATATATTTACCTTTATAATACAATAAGTGTCTTTGGGTCTGTATATCTGTGCATCTATTTGGTTGCTATGCCTCTGTCATTCTAACAGATGGTGCATCACAAACATTTGCAGTAATAAAATGTATTACATTTGACATTCCGAAAGATAGGCCATCACAAACATTAACACTGCTTGGATAAATCCCATTCCAAATGGCATATAAAAAATACATATGCATTGTATTTGCCACTGAAACAGATTTTATTGCTACAAATGATTGTGATGCACCATCTGTTGGAATGATAAATGGAATGCATTTTATTACTACATTCATTGCAAACAGATGACTCACTGCAAACTTTAATGCTGAAGTCTACATTGACTATTTAGATTTCATCCGGCCTTTCATAGGTAGCGCAGCCAGTGTGTACATATATATATATATTGTAAGGTTTCGAAACTTTTTTGGGACTCCCCCCAATGGGACGACACGCGTAAGAGCATCCCGAAGCACGATTGGTGCGTCTGTGGAAGACAGCTTATACATTGCCAGGGCAACAGCAGGCTCCCAGCACCATGAAAGCAAATCTGAGCTGACTGTGGGCGCGCTATAAGTGCTGTCGTCGATGGGTAATGCAAGGAACATTATAAATGCAACGAACAGTATAACTTGGCCACTGACATGGCCCTGACTCTGCCCATTTGCTATGTCTGTGTATAGGAGAGTGGCAGATCCCGCTACAATAAATAACCATACTCTTCCTGTTTCAATCTGAATAAAGCTGGTTTTGCTAAAGAACAGAGACTCAGCCTCATGTTTTGGGGTGCAAGACAGACGTCACAACATATACAATATAAGTGTGTATGTGTGTGTGCGTAAAAACAGGAACATTGATAGGTTATGTCAATAATGTGTAATGACAATGTCTACCATGTACTGAACAGGTATTAGCAAAGACCTAGAAAGAAAGGATAGAGGCATTTCAAAGCTCACTCCTAAAATAACAAATATATTATCATATCACATGGAAATTAATCGCAGAGTCAATGGAGGCTCTGATCGGGGCTGATTGGGGCTTGTGAGTGTCCTGGATAAAAACCAACATCCAGGCCTTTAATGACCTCTTAGGCACAGCCATCAGCAGTGTGTCTATCTGAGAGAGTGTCTGTTGTGTTGAGAGGTTTACTTACCTTGGCAGCGACATTCACATCTCTGGTGACTCTTCTAATGAAGTCAGTAGACAGGCTGGGAGAGCATGGGGGGGTCATGAGGTCGCTGGAAAAGGGTGTGTGGCATTCCCGATAGTCTTTAGAGTCCTGGTGCTTCCTGTCTTGCTATATGGTTGCGAGACATGAGACGCTATCCACTGACCTGAGACGAAGACTGGACTCCTTTGGTACTGTGTCTCTTCGGAGAATCCTTGGGTACTGCTGGTTTGACTTTGTGTTGCTCACAGAGTCCCAAATGAGGCACATTACTAGCATTGTGAGGGAGCGTCAGTTATGACACTATGGCCATGTGGCGTGATTCCCAGAGGAAGATCCAGCTTGCAGGATCCTCATTGTTGGGGACCAGGCCAAGTTGTCGCCCATGTAACACCTGGCTGCGGCAGATAGATGGTCATTTCTGGAGGGTGGGACAGGACCGTGGATCCCGAGCTGTTTCATCGTGTTGTAGCGGGGCCACATAGTGTTTAAATGTCAGTTCTGAGTGCGTCTCGTTTCATTGTCCCGTTTACTGTTTGTGCATCAGTTAATGCCGTCCCCATAAAAGGGGACGGATGATGGAAGGAGACCACAGCCACAAACCTGGAAAACACCTGTTTACAATCAATCAATCACAGCCGTCACAGGATTA
Organism: Erpetoichthys calabaricus; assembly: GCF_900747795.2. Lineage (NCBI taxonomy): Eukaryota > Metazoa > Chordata > Cladistia > Polypteriformes > Polypteridae > Erpetoichthys > Erpetoichthys calabaricus. The sequence goes on from NC_041402.2 coordinate 37,885,119, forward strand.
TTTAAGCCATCAGGAGGAGAAGGAAGAGAGGGAAGAGAAGGAGATTTTTTTCACCATCACAACCACACTGTACCTGTTCTTTTCCATATCGCGCTTAGCCATCCAGTTTGTTTTTCCATCAGCCGGATTTACTTCAAGGACCTCACCACGAGAGACCCTGGGGTAGGACTTAATCATCCACCACACACACGAGGATTCATGGTGAGGCTGTTCCATTTTTTCCGGGGAGAATCAAACAACGCAATTTCACTAATTCAGTCATCCGCTTTCAGGACAGTTTCTTTATTACCGGACTCACGTTCTCATTCATTTTCAGTTTATCATTCATTGTTATTCGTGTTGTGTGTTTATTTGTTACAGGGACAAGGGAGGGTTTTTGTTGTGTGTATATATATATTTGGTGGTGTCTTGTTATTGCTGGGGTGAAGGGATATTTATATTTATATATGTTTCTATTTTTTGCATGTCTTATTTTACTTAATACATATAACCCGTTTAAATTTTACATCCTGTTTTTGTGTGCTTATATTTTTCACCGTCAATTGTGGGGGAAAAGTTCAATTGGTAAGAAGTACAGCTTGATAGTAAGATTATTTCTCAGTCAATTATCCAAGCCATAGGTCTTGGGAGTGTAGCTGCCGGCTGGGTAAAAGGGGTCGGCCGTTACAGTGTGGTGGGTGCAGCAACACACTGTACCAGTGCATCCTCCCCAACTTGACTTGACTTGATGTGGAAATAATCACTTCTCCATCTCATTCTAAACACAATGAGAGATAAAGTGATATTAAGTCGCAGTTCAACCAAGTATAATTACCACACACTCATGGAGCTCAGACATAGGTATCAGCACAATATATCGTATATGGGCAGTCAGCCGAATTAACATGCAGGCATTCATAAACCTGCTTAATCCAATTCAAGATTGCGGGAGGCTGTAGCCTAACATGGAAAGAAAACACTCAGTTAAAACAGGAAGCAGCTCTGGACAGGGTGCCAGTGCACACAAGAACACACTAATATTTACACGGATTCAGTGCAGAATCACCAATTAGCTTCACCTTTGCTGATTTGGGTTGAAAAATGGATTGCATGGGGGACATCCCATGTAGACAAAGGGAGAAGGTGTACAGTGACAGTGTAAATTATGGGCCATTGCTGCTTTAGTTTTGGAAGGTTTTAATGGTGATAGCCATTGGATCAAACAAGTTCATTATAGGCACAGTACCAGCCATCAAGTAAACCTTTCATTCCAGAGGATCACAGAAAGCTCATATTCTATGCTTATTCAGTCCTGCAAAGTTTTGAACCCAGAACCTCCTCACAGTCCCAGATTGTAAAAGCTTAACCCACTGTTATTGAAAAATGGTGTTTTGTTAGGCTTTTTGAGCATTGCACATATAATTAAAATGTTAACTTGGTTTCATCCTGTCAACTTCTGACCACTACCTGCCTCCTGACTGCTGATACCAATTAGGTTTTTTTTTATGGCAGAAACAATGGGGATGCACCACTCCTATTTATGTTCCCTCTGGTTCTGCTCTGCATTAATTTAACAACTATTTCTAAACATCACCACTTGCACCTGCGTAAAAAAGAAGAAAAGTACACACAAAAGATGTTTTCATCTCAGCAAAACATTATCCTTTGAGAGAATTTTCAAACCACTGAACAATGTGCTTCTTTTTTCCCAGTTTGTTAACTCCAGTACCAGGTTACCAGGGGCCTGAGGTTATTCTGGCAGCACTGGATGCAAGATAAGGACCAACCCCAGATGGGATGGCAGTAATTTACACTTTTCTGCAATTTACGTTAGAGCCGAGGGAGACGAGGAAACAAAAAAAAATAACAGCTGCGTGACTTGTAAGCTTGATGGGGTAGCATTAAGTCAAGCAGTTGCTGCTCTGAACAGAATTGTGACGAGGGAGGCTGACAGCGTGTTATTGTGTATGTTACCTGAGGTCACAATTCAGGTGACCCTTTGTATATTACACTTTCTCTCAAGGAATTTGCAGAATCTTTCGTAATTCCATCATGGGCAATAAGCCCATGGCTAAGACAAGATCCAAGGTCAACAGAATTTTAGGAAATGATGCATTATGGTAAATATGAGCAGAATAACCATATTGCCGCCCACTAATGATGTTATGATAAGAATAAAAGTGGCTTTAGAAATCATGTTGTGGCCGTTATGAGTCATTGAGAGGCTGTGCAATAAGCTTGTATTGATTCCTGTTTACAGCCCCCACTGTATCCTTTTTGTAAGGAATTTTCATGAGCTGCAAACTTTGTTATATCTTATTGAGTCCCATGTGTCACCAGCCAAGAAGAAATCAATGAGCAGATCTGAGTGGAGGCTCTCAATTTGTAAAAGATAACATGTACCAGTATTTCCTCCAGATACTTTTTAAAAGTCCACCTTAGCTCCATGACTTCGTTCTTTGTTTGTGGTCCCTTCAACTCCTTACGTCAAGTAGGCAGACAGTGTGGTGTACTGTGGTTAAGGTTTTGGCCTTCAAACTATCAGGTGGGTTCAAACCCCACTACTGACACCTTGTGACAGTGAACAAGTCACATGACCTGCCTGTGCTCCCATTGGAAAACCTAAAGAAATGCAACCAATTGTATTACAAATGATGTAAGTCACCTCAGATAAAGGTTTCAGCCAAACAAGTAAATGCAAGAAATGCTTCTTCAAATCCATCTTGAATGCATTTCCTCTTAACTTTCGCTGGTGTTTTTCAGTACATGATTTACAAATTAATTGAAAACATTCTAATGGATCGACTTTGTCAATGCCTTTGAGAGTTTTGAAGCCTAAAGTGGTTTAATTCGCAGTCAGACATGGCTTTTAATTTTGAACTCCATCTTGTCCTCTGTTGGCATAGATTAAACACGAGACAAGCAAATGTGAAGAAACTAAAACAAAACTCCAAGCATTACAACTACTAAATTATTATTAAAAATTATTATTATTAAAATTAATACCAATGGCTCAGGCACAGGAAGCAGAGGGTGATAGTGCGAGGGACCTCATCAGAATTGGCCGATGTTAAGAGTGGTTTCCAAAGGGGTCAGTGCTAGGGCCACTGCTATTTTTAATATATACAGTGGAACCTCGGGTCACGAACGTCTCGGGCCACGTACAAATCAGAATATGACCAAAAAGTTTGCCAAACTTTTGCATCTGTTCACTACCACACACTCGGGTGACGAACAAGCCAGTTGCCCTTCAAGTTCGTACGTGCCGATGATTTCCGCACATGTTCAGTCTCTCCCTGCGCAGCGAGCGAGAGAGAGAGCGTGAGTGAGCGAGAGAGTGAGCGAGAGAGAGAGCACGAGAGAGAGAGAGAGACAGAGAGAGTGAGAGCACGAGCGAGCGAGCGAGCATCTGAGAGAGAGAGCACGAGTGAGCGAGCGAGCCCAAGCAGAAGAAGTAAACATTACAAAAGAAGTAAGTAAACATTTAGTTTACTTTTACACTGTACATTCTATAGTATAATTAACTATTTTTGTGCTTAAAAATCTTTAAAAAAATATATATTTACATACAGCTCGTACAGTCCAGAACGGATTAATTGTATTTACATACAATCCTATGGGGGAAATTACTTCGGGTCACGACCAAATCGGGTTGCAACCAAAGTTTTGGAATGAATTACGGTCGTGACCTGAGGTTCCACTGTAAATGATTTAGATAGGAATATAAGTAACAAGCTGGTTAAGTTTGCAGATGATACCAAGATAGGTGGATTAGCAGATAATTTGGAATCCGTTATATCATTACAGAAGGACTTGGATAGCATACAGGCTTGGGTAGATTTGTGGCAGATGAAATTTAATGGCAATAAATGTAAAGTATTACACATAGGAAGTAAAAATGTTAGGTTTGAATACACAATGGGCGGTTGGAAACTTAAGAGTACATCTTATAAGAGGGATTTTGGGGTCATAGTGGACTTTAACCTATCAACTTCCTTACAGTGTTCAGAAGCCATTAAGAAGGCTAACAGAATGTTAGGTTATATAGCGCCTTGATGTGTGAAGTACAAGGCCAAGGAGGTTCTGCTCAACCTTTATAATGCACTGGTCTAACCTCATCTGGAGTACTGTGTGCAGTTTTGGTCTCCAGGCTACAAAAAGGACATAGCAGCACTAGAAAAGGACCAGAGAAGATCAACTAGGCTGATTCCAGAGCTACAGGGGATGAGTTATGAGGAAAGATTAAAAGAGCTGAGCCTATACAGTTTAAGCAAAAGAAGATTAGGAGGTGACATAATTAAAGTGTTTAAAATTATGAAGGGAATTAGTACAGAGAATTGAGACTGTTAATTGAGTTCATCAAGAACAAATGGACACAGTTGGAAACTTGTTAAGGGTAAATTTCACACAAACGTTAGGAAGTTTTCCTTCACGCAGAGAACCACAGACACTTGGAATAAGCTACCAAGTAGTGTGGTAGACAGGAGGACTTTAGGGGTTTTCAAAACTCGACTTGATGTTTTTTTAGAAGAACTAAGTGGATACGAAGGGTGAGCTTTGTTGGGCTAAATGGCCTGTTCTCGTCTAGAGTGTTCTAAAGCGCTAATCACTAATGGTGGCAGAGAGTGGCGATATGTTGCCTATTGATTAGCACACGCAAACAAGAATTTCACTGTTCTCTGTACACTTTACAATAATGACCATTTAAACCTATAAATCTATAAATTAATAAATAGAAGACATAATATATTATTATATATAGTTAATTAATCAAAAGTAATAAAAATGCACCTCACCCATCTATATGTCATGGGTCTGGGCTGCCAAAATTTTTTTACCAAAAAAAAAAATCAGTTCTCTCATTTCTTCATTCCCTTAGTCATTGTATTCCACCCAAAGTGCCACAAGGATCTCAACCCTATAAAGCCAGGGACTCTCCTGGAGAATAGCAGTGCCATCTATCACAGGGTAAAGTGATACACAAACTCACCATCACAACAGAAGGTCATCAGCTCATATATATTTGGGGTGCTGGAGAAGATGTGGAGGACCTGGAAAGTACATTTGTGGGTACATTTAGGAATATGCAAGCACCACACAGAGAGAGATAAAGCTGAAATATGAGCCAAGTCTACTGGGACTATTTGACAGAATCGTTGACTGTTGTGTCCTGTGTTGCTTATCTAATAAACTACGCTGAACCTCATGCCTATGCAAACAGTAAGTCTGTGTTCAAGGTTCACTACACTCCCCTTCTACTTGAAGGGGCACCGACAAGTTAATCAGATACACTTTTGACCATGGGGACTTTCAAGATCAGTATTCCAATCAGTATCTCAATTATTTACACATACAGTAAACATTTAGAGCACAGGCAGGTAACACAAGGTGTTCAGGTGCACACATGGAGTCAGGGGTAAGAACTGAACTGGCATCTGTATGATTTAATGGCCAACACTCTTGTAACTATTCTGTATCACCAAGAAAATCTATCTCCTTGAATACACAGATGTATTTCTTCAGAGTTTATCAATTCTGGTTAAAGAAATGTTTTGCTAGTTGTTTATTTCAACAACCCAACAGATCCATTCAGTAGACATTTGATTTAGTTTAGTGTGTTAAGCCACTCAAATGTAATGCATATAAAAGAAAATCAGAATAAATATACCCTCAATTTCTTTAAAAACATTGAAAATGAAAAGACATAAAACAATGTAAAAACTTAAATTTCTGCTTTATTTTGTGACTTATTCTGCATATCAGATGACACACACAGAGTTAAAATGGCAATGTACAATATGAAATGCACTATATATAATAAAGACTTGCTGGTTAACCGATTGGAAAGACAGCCTTTCACGTGTGTCAAGAGCATTCAGCCATCAAGATGAAGAAAGACAAGTCTGACATTTAAGACCAGGGTGCTGTATCCCGCCCTAAAAAATCTAATTACGATTACATTAGATTATGGAAATTCGCTTTCATTTCATTCTGGTGCCTGCATGTTATATGTGAAGCCAAGCCATCCCCTAATTAACACAAGAAAGAAAAACACATTTGCGCACCAAGAAAAGGGGAGTTTTCTAATAATGGAGAATTAGTGATGCTTCTGTCAGCGGATGATGGATGACCAAGCCTGCCAACAAAAACACAGGGCTGTCCCCTTGCAGTTCTCAAGTGAGGCTCTAGGGGGTACTAAAGGCAATGACAGCTTCATTCCTCTGTAGGAAAATTAAGGAGCCCTTATTTGTTATTAGCCCTAGAGTCAAATATTGTAACTAAAAAGAGGATTCTATTTTTACACAATACATTCTATGTAGTTAAGATTTAAAAAAAAAATGGTAGATTAGAAAGCATAAATTTAGTGACATTTTATTTTGAACATGTGTGAAACAAATGAAGTTCAGTATCCAATCCATCCATTTTTTGTACTGTTCTTTAAAAGATGAATGGGAGATCATTCAAACTCCAGACAGAACATGACTCAGGTCGGCAGAACTGTGCACCACCCTTACTAAACAATGTAAAGCACTTTCTGTAATGTCATCAAAAAATGTAAACTGACTTACATGGCATAAAATCTTTTTTTTTTAATATTGTGGCCTGAAGGGGGTGCTCCTGCTCCCCAACACTCGACACAGACAGACACAGGCACAAGTCCAGCAACACGCAAAGGTTTATTAGGTGGGAAACTCTTCCCAATTGTTTCCCACAGGACAAACTCAAGCACAAATAAGCAGCACACAACAATGCCTGTTCTTCTTTTTCTCTCACTCTTCCTCTCTAACTCCACTCCTCCCAGTAACTTCATCTTCTACCTCCCAACTGTGGCTCCTCGAACTGAGGCCATTGGCTCCTTTTCTCAGCATTGGGAGTACTTCCAGTATCCCATAAGCATGGTTCAGGAGCACTTCCGGGTGAGGTAAGACCCTAACGAAATATGGCTACCTGCAGCACTCCCTGGCGGAACCCACAGAATCCAACAGGGCTGTGTCATCAAACTCCAAGTCCCATGATGCACTGTGGGAATCCAGGGCACCACTGCCACCCAGGGGGGCTGCCATCTAGCGATCCGGGGGAGACATTACCCTGTGCATGCTCTCTCCTCTTGTCCTTTTAGTATGAAGGCATCCTGGCTGGGTAAGGGTCCTGGACATCTGCCATAATAGGAAAAAAAAAATGAAAGACTGAAGGCATAAAATGTTTAATGTATCTGTTGTGTACTCTTGGGTTGGAAATGCTAAACTAACATAACATAACATTACATTACATTATATTTCTCAAGACTGGTCCGTTCAATTAAGGATAACGAAGTTCTAGATTTTATCCTGACAGCATCAGGTGCAAAGCAGGAACCAGTTCTGGATAGAAGGACCAGTCCATTGCAGGGCTTACAGATATTCAAGCTCACACAGAAACACCAATGCTAAACAAGAAAATGTTCATTCCTGTTGGTTGTTTTCACGTAAAAACAATTAAATCAAATGTACAGTATCATTCATTACTGTGGGTAGTTTGCATGGAACAATCTTTTCATCAAATGTATAGAATTGAAATGAATTGCTCTTCAATTCCTCATCTCCTCCAGCACTTGGGATGAACATTAAAGGCTCTCCTGCTTTCCTACTGCATAACCAGATGGATGGATGGACAAATCAGTTTTGCCACAGTGCTTCATGGAACTCATTTTCATCCGGATTTTACATGTGCTCTCCATAGATTTCCTCAGATAATACAAAGACATGAAATTTGGACTTTTATTAACTTCAGAGATGAGTGATTGTGCCCTTTCTTTAATTGATTTGGTGTTCAATTTAAGATCAGTTCCTGTCTTTCCATAAAAGGCCGTGGGTTTCTAAAAACCTCTAGCAGAAAACCAGATGTGTGGATGCAAATCATGTGACAGGAAGACAAATTAAATAACTTATTTTTACTATTATTTCGGAAACATGGAGCCCAGTTACTGGTGGACCCCATTCTTTGAAAATCTCTTAAAGTATTGTGACTGATCGTACTGCACCTTCCTTCTCTGAGGCTCGATCAGTCACATAGAAAACACACTTTTAAATAGCTTTCAAAGTTGAAAGAAATATACTGTAATGATACAAAAAGACAAGATGAAGGTTTGGGGGTGGAGGGGATCCACACTGTATATTGTTTGGATTGCTACAAAATAGAAAATTGCTTGTTAGCAAATGAGTAATCTCTCAGGACTGTGTCAAAAAATGTGACTGCTGTAGCAGATGACTGGTGAGCTTATATAGCCGGGAGGAAGGAAGAGGCGGGTTGTCAGTATGAGGAGGGGAAGTGATGTCATTAAGGGGTGTGGTTTGATGCCAGAAGGGGTTGAAACTGGTTTTACTTGTTCCTGCCCCCGACGCGCATGTGTGTGACAATACTGTCTAAGAACTAAGGTTTACCATCTGTGGGATCAGTTGTAGATGGAAGTACGTAAGGTACTTATCATACATTGTTTGGAGAATTTAATAGCACTTTCATGCTATCTTGTTCTCTCTCTGTCCTCTCCAGACCCTTCCTGTTGTGTGCCAGCCAGCGCTTCAGTCTCTCTTTAGTTGAATGCTCTTGAAGAAGATGCCTTTGAGCTCTTTTAATCTGAAGGGTGATTGCTGGAGTAAGACAGTCAACTTGGAAGTTGTTTAGTTTGCTGTGTGTTTGAGTAAAAGCTCCATTGCTGAATAAAGCCCAAATACTGATCTTTCAACTGCCAGAATAAAGTCCTGTTTGCCCAGTTCTCTCCTGCCTGCCTTTTTTGTACAAATCAGAAGCCCAGATGCGACAATATACATACAGTACAGTATATCTGTAATGTTTATTCTTAAGATGTTAAAAGTTATTATTGGTGTACTGAAAATGAATTAGGGGTTTTGATGGCCTCACTGTTCAAACCTCTCCAGTTCTTCTTCAAAATCCCTTATGCTGAGATTTCCTCCAGCCAGACTTACTGGTATTTCAAAAACTCAATGCACTCATCATCGCAAATATCTTTAATTTATGTTGTGCACTGTCTGGGAATACTTCACTCTGCCAGCATCTACATTTGTATGGTTTCTTCAGAAAGAGATTTTAAAATAAATATTGTAAAGGAGGTATTATTGTATATCTTTTGGAGAAGTACTGCAACCCCCACCAGAAAAAAAGATGGAAAGATGAGATCTTTTAGGAGAATAACAGTAGACTTTAGGAACTTTCAAAACTCGACTTGATGTTTTTTTAGAAGAATTAAGTGGACAGGATTGGTGAGCTTTTTTAGGCTGAATGGCCCGTTCTCATCTAGATTGTTCTAATGTTCTAAAAAAATAAGTGTAAACAAACTAAATACTGATTACATTTTGATTCTTTAGGCATTTTACTGTTTCCTTTGAAATTACTCCTTTGTATTCATCTAAAGTTCAGCTGGCATCTTTTAAAATGGTGGCATAATGATGTCACATGTCACATCACCATCAGCCTAAGTTACTAACAAAAGAGTTGACTGTCATACAGAAAAATTAAATTCACCTGATAATGCTGACTGTCTAAATGAAAAAAAAAATGTAATGTAAATCTGGTCACCACACTAAGAGAAGTACACAGAAGCATTTGAAACTCTGAAGAAGAGAGCAAACAGATATGTCCCAGGACTTGAGGACATGTCGTACGTCAACAGACTCATAGAGTTAAACCTCTGTAGCCCTGAACAAAGGGAACTGTGTGGGGACCTCACCCAGGTCTTTGAAATTCTCAAAGGCATTGATAAAGTAAATCCAGCAGAATCCTTCAATTTAATGGTGAATCCCATACTCAAGGACACCACTGGAAATTAAGGGGAAGTGTATTTAAGGCTGAAGCCAGGAAGCAGTTCCTTACTCAGTGAATTGTGGGAATATGGCGCTAACTACAGAAAATCTGACAACGATTAAGAAGTATTTGGATGAGATTTTGGGAAAGCTTAACTATTGACTAAACAAATGAGCTTGATGGACTGAATGTTCTCTCCTTGTTTGAAATTTCCTTTGTTCTGATGAAATTGAAGTAAATGACTGTATGGCCCTATCAGAACTTGCCATCTTCTTCAGGTATGCCCAGGTGAAGCATGTCCTTCCCATGGTATGTGAAGTAATACATCATTTTCATGGTCTTCTATAGTTTTCAGATAATAGACATTCTGTTCACAGAATTGTATCTGGTAAACAAACCACATTGTTACAGAAACAGCTCTTGTCAACACGTCATCTTGATTTTTTCCTAAGTCTATGACTGCCTACAGGTTGTTTACTGTTACTTCTGGTTTGCTTGAAAGTTTACTGTGTGAAATGCTACCAAATTAACTGGAAATTGAAAAAAGTAACTAATCACTTTCTGATTTGGCATAAACCAAATGGACTATGAGGATGAAAACATCTTTACACAGTGAATGATGTTCTCAAGGGCAGCCTTGCAAATTAACTGTATATTACTGAAGTCAATTCTTCAGCACAAAGTTATGAGAAAATAACCTCTTGAGTTATATACTTGAACTGGAAACATTTAAAAAGTATGGCTTCCTATAGTTTGTCAGCTTTGTATGTTCTTCTTATGTTCCTAAAATCAGTTATAAAAGTGATTCACTGGGATTGCTTTCTGGTTACGGCTTTTTTATCTACTAGTAAAAAATGCATCTGATTTTCCTCTCTGTGAACCCCTGGAATATGAGCATTTGCGTCCCTTAAAAGGTGAAGAAAGGGAAAGACTTATTATTCAAATTTCACATCAGTGTCCAGAAAAACATAAAATCAACAGTTATAGAATTTCCCTTTGAAACACCAAGGGAATTTTAATAATTCATTGGCATGAAATATTGATGCATAGTGTCAGCAAACTTTGATTAAACACTTAAGAATGTTGCAATAAGATACAAATCAAAACTGCTCTAAAAGTCTTTAATCCTGCCCTCGTTAAGGAGCACAAAAACGACTGGACTTCTGCACAAAGCCAGTCCAAAGAACTTGCACAAAAAGCTCTCTCTTTGCAAACATAAGGGTCCCCACCGCTTCATTTGTGATTTACAAGACGGGATGGCAAACTAACGTCTGCAGTCAAGACCCGTCCTGGTAAAATGTGTTTTATGAGGTGGGAAAGATATAGGAGGAGAGTTAAAGCATAAGAACAAAAGAGTTTGACAGATGAAAGAAGGGAGCATTCAGTCTATTAAGCCTGGCTGATTATCTCATGCCAATGTTGTTCAGATATCTCATGTCGATACTTTGTAAAAGTTGTCGAAAATTCTGCTTCAACTAAACAAGTTGGTATTTGGCTCCAGAGTCTCATGAGAGTCTTCAATGGACTTCTCCTCATCTGGAATGCTGTGTGTAGTGTTGTATGACTATATGACATAGCAGTGCTAGTCCACTGAAAAGCAGCTTGGCAGAGTCTAGGACAGAGTGGTTTGAGCTATGAGGAAATCACTGAAGTTGGTTTAAGCAAACGGAATTTAAGAGGATACTGTACATGATTAAAGTGCCCAGAATTATTAAGAAAAGTAGTACAGTGAATCCAACCTCTTATTTTAAACTGAACTGTTCAACAAGAACATGTACAGATGGAGTTTGGCTTAGGTTCTTTATACAGAGAACTATAGACACGTGGATTAAATTACCAAGTAGTGTGATGGACAGTTGAAATTTAAGGACATTCAAAACTTGATGATGTTATTTAAATAAAATTAGGTGAATAGGAGTGACAAGCTTTGATGGGATGATCGCTTGTTTATGTCAAAAATGTCCTAATGCTCTACTTTCCATTTGATGCCCATAAAACAATTCAACTTTATTGATTCATTTTGTTAGATCTTTTCTAAATAAAACTAAACATCTTTGACTTCGACTTCTGGTTTTGAATTCTACGAAAGTTTACCCAATTGGTCGACTCCTGTATTCCCTAATATGAACTTTTCAGTGTTTTTTGATCAAACCTCTCCAATCTGTAGGGTCGGTGCCAGAACATGTTAAGCAGAAGGTCATTGAATTGTCATTGGTGAGATGATCCATTATTAAATACCAATAAAACCCCCAGTATTTTAGATTCAAACAACAGACAGTGTATATGTGCATGTGATGAGGCCAAATAGAACTTCACTTCACACAACACAATGTCGACAGCAAATTAACACTGATGTTCAATAAGCTCAAAGCCAAGCAGTGGTTGTACATTTCAAACCTGTTGTAAGATGGCACCAATAAGCTTATAAGATCTTGCAGAAAACTAAATGCTCAAAACCATTATACCATTTAGCACAATAAGAACTCTTAAAATGAATGGAAAAAAAAGACAAAATATGAATTTAGGAATACAAATTGAAGAGTGAGTCTTCTGTAGCTTATCTTACTACTACATGCAACTAACAAATCTACTAAAAATATGCCATACAGAAATGCTGTCAAAACACTTCACTGTAGACAAAGTAAACTGCACCAAGGTTGCTGTGCAATATTTAGTATGATCTCTGATTTTCAAAAATATATTGTGGAAATTATAGTAGAGTTTCCAGCTAATTATATATGAATTATAAAGTTTAGACACACAGAGATTCTATATACTGTATGAGGTTTGTTTTTATGTATTTTGCTCACTAACAAAGTTTAAAATATATTTATTATAATAACATTTTGTCCTTTCTCTCAGGTGTGGATCCGATTGCTATGATGCATCCATTTGACTGGGGTGTGTTCTCATTAGGTGAAGAGTTTAATGGTTGGCCCGAGCAGCAATGTATAATCTGAGTTTTACAGATAAACTTTAACTGCTGTGTGAAAGACTGTTGTTTTTTTATTTTTCAAGATTACTGAATCCTTGCTGTTGCCTTTTAACTTCCAATTTTTGATTGCATTTGGATTTGACAAAATAAACTTTTTGTCTCTCCCAGTTTTTGGTCTCTTGTTCTTGGTTCTCAATTCTGATTTTTTTAAATTACATCACAGTTTGTTTGAATATTAGAATCGACTTTAATTTCTGATATCAACATGCTTTTTGTGTTCACGTTTCTCACAGTCTTTAGTTAAAAAAATTACTGTCTCTTTGGAGGGCAGTACAATGTGTTGGTTAAAAGACACAAATTTAAAGCCATGGGTTACACAACTGAACTCACCATTAGAAGAGTCGAATTTGAAAAGTCCCTGAATTAAAACTCTGCACTCAGAAGTCATTTAATTAAAATTGCAGTGCATTTTTGCTAAATAATTTTCATTCAGTTTATTTTTATTGTTTAAAACATTTGCATTAAAAACATATAAAGATATATGCAAACATGTTCTGTAAGAATTTGTTTCGGAGGCAAACTTGAGGGGATGGTAGTCTCCACCTACTCTCCATGCCCTCATGTTAAATAAAATTAACCAGAAGCATTTGTTTTTAATTATAGAGCAGCGTTTCTCAACCTTTAAGTATTTGCGACCCGAGTTTTCATAACAGTTTTAATCGTGCCCCCCTAACATTTTTTTGAAAGGAGCCTACTAATACCAATTTGTTCTTTTTAAATTAATGATATATCATAGATGCATATTTTATTATACCTACTTAACTTTTATCAACATTTATCTAACTCTATATTTATTTTTCTAGTATCAGAATGTAGTTTAAGTTAATTTGTTTTGGTTTCAGTAGATATATTTTTCATATTTTTGATTCTTGTTTTCTTTTTTTCACATCTTCACGCCCCCCTTTTTGATACTTCGAGCCCCCCTAGGGGGCCCGCCCCACAGATTGAGAACCACTGTTATAGAGAAAGGTGTTTTTATTGGTCACCCTTTGAATTATATTTAACAGTTTAAGGATATAACCTAACATCGCCCAGAGAGTGAGAACACTGATTCCTGTAGGTCAGCAAGTTAATCTTTGACCATTGTAGTTGATACTCAAGTACTGTGTATTGGTTGTTTATTTTCCAGGTACCAGATATTTTCCAGTTGTAACAATTTGGCCCACCACGCTGACGTGGGACGATCGTTACTGCTAACCTGTCCTACATTGCAGCAGATAATAAAAACGATAGGCCAATATCTCACCCTGTAGAGCCCCTCATTCACATTTTATTTTAAAATATTCAGTCAAACCTGATGACTGAGTTTTTACAGTCTAAGAAAAAAAAATAGTGGTCAATATCCATAAACACATGAGGAATATATTACATCAAAGAAAAGACAGAAAAAAAAATATCATAACAATCTTTTTCATCTGCCTCCCCCCAACCCAAAATAACCCTTATATGTGCCAATACAAAAAGTTCCCCTTCCAGAGTTTACAGATTATTCCACAGTTCCAGCCTTTGGGGGCAGCAGGTTAAGCAAAGAGTACTATTGGATGCTGACTCCTAGTGGCGAAAAATCTTCATGGTAAAAGGTATGCAGTCAGTCTGCGCCATGATAAAGAACAGTAAGGTCTTCGAGAAGCTCATCCGAGTCTGTGGGAAATAGAGGAACATCCAATTCACTAGTCAAAAAAAGAATTACCGACTTCCACCTAACTCTCAGGACTTTAGAAGATCCAGGACTTCGTCTCATGGCCCAGGCAGAAGCTGATCTGCTTCATTCGATTTATCCTCATCTTCTTCTTGGCTGCCCTCTCTCCCTTTAAATGGCACGCTTTATGCAAATTGTTCCCCAAAACAAAAAAAAAAAGGAAACCGGATGTCCCCCTTCTGGGGCACCGTTGTCAATCTCAGTCTGTAAGTACAATCCCCACAAAACCGATCGACAGCAGAAAAACATGTTACTTTTATGTATGTGGCAGCACTACACAGTATTCTAAACTTGTGTGAGTTAGGCTAAAAGCAGAGTTTAAAGATAGATAGATAGATAGATAGATAGATAGATAGATAGATAGATAGATAGATAGATAGATAGATAGATAGATAGATAGATAGATAGATAGATAGATAGATAGATAGATAGATAGATAGATAGATAGATAGATAGATAGATAGATAGGCGTCTCAGATGGCATTCCTTACCTGGACAGGATACCACAATAAAGGAAACTGGAAGGACTGGTTCTGTGACCGGATGGGAAAAAGAGTCCTTACTTGGGAAGTAGGCAAGTATACTGGAAGGACTGGGGAGACAACAACATGTGGCTACTGTATCCGCCGATACACTGGAGGGCTGCGTCATCGAGATTCAGAATACCCAGAGTGCATAATGGGAGTTGGAGTCCCGGAGTTAAGTCCTGTTGGGTTCCATGGGGGCCACGCTTCAGGTCTCTACTTTGTGGGACTCCTATCCGACCTGGAAGGGCTTCTGACCGACCATGTCCAAGCCATAGAAGTACTCAAGATCAAAGAGCTGTACTGTTTATACTTTGATTCCGCTTACCTGTTGTTAAGGTAATGTTATTAATAAAAGGGACAATATTTTATTCTGTGACTGTGTTGGGTGTTGTTCTGTCTGAGGTTTGTGGCTTGGTGGGGCCCTCAAATGGTTCAAATAGATAGATAGATAGATAGATAGATAGATAGATAGATAGATAGATAGATAGATAGATAGATAGATAGATAGATAGATAGATAGATAGATAGATAGATAGATAGATAGATAGATAGATAGATAGATAGATAGATAGATAGATAGATAGATAGATACTTTATTAATCCCAAGGGGAAATTCACACAGTCGTCTGGTATCCCACCCAAGCTGGTCCCTGCTTTGTACGTAAAGCTTCTTGGAATAATTTTTAGATCCCCAAATCATTAAATTAGATCATTTGAGTTTATTAAGTAGATAAATGAAAGGGTAATTAAAGTGAAGATTTAGCCAGGATTGAAGATGGAAAAAAATATGCCACATTCAAATGAGGAGCTCCTTCTTCTGTAGTTTTCTTACTATTGATGGCTCCATATATTCCTCCATTTAAGCCAGAAAGATTTAAATTTTTTAAGGGGATGCTATGAATATCCCTTGCCTTACAATTTTCTGAGTCCAGAGTTCAAACCCTGTCATCATCTGTGTGGTGTCTGCATGTTCTTCCTGTTTCTGCAACACCGGTAGTGTCCAATCACAAAGTCGCTTTTTCAGTTTAACCATTTTTTATTAAGCTGCCAGTTCTGAACCTGTAAATTTCCTCTCTATCAACTGTGCAGATCCAAAGAGAAATGTTGCTACTTGACAAAGCAGTCTTTTTTATTTTTCACAGCACTCTGCACATTATCTTTTTAATTTGTAACTTAGCTCACACAAAGCAATGCACTCTCAGGTAAGATTAAATGATACTCTACAATACTCTGAGTAAAGCTAAATGGCATGGACTCTATCATTATCCTTTCATTCTGAAAGCATGGTATAGACAGCTGCCCTGCCTGCGTTTGTACTTTTTGTTTTTTTTTTTAATTTTTTGCTGAGCTCGTCACTCTTCACTCTCCAGTGTGTCCTCCTGCATATTGTTTCCCAGTAAAGCATACACAGCAAAAGCTGTTATTTCCTCCTGTAAATTTTTTCCGACGCTGTCTTGACTTGGACATACATAAAACATAAGGGTCAAAATTGATTGCAAAGTAGAAAGAAGATGAGACAAGACTAATTATTTTCATGACCTGACAGTAATATTTTATTTAACTCAGCACCAGCCACAGCCAACTTGCCTGCCAGGCGCGACTTGAAGAAATCAATCCCCATAGGAGTTCAATGAGTTCATATGGTACCTTTGATTTCGGCAATAGCTGAATGGTGCAGATAATTCAGCTACATGATTTATTTATACAATTCTTATATTTCAGCCTTTCATATTTTACTTTTTTCTTCTTCTGTCACAGTTTAAAAGATGCATTTGTTTTTCAGTCATTTGCTGTCTTTAGGCCAAGAATGGTGAAAGCCACCCTAGGAGATCACCTGCAGTAAAAAGAACAAGCTTGTTGGAAAAAATATACAAGAGTGGTGCACAGAGCAGAAACTGGATCAGGGAGCGTCAGAAAAATCATATTAAGGTTTGAAGATATGATGTCCCAGGGCGCTGCTCCACTGCCTTTTCTTGTATGATGCTGGGATATGCTGCAGAGGCAGTGGAACCTGAGAGCACCAGGAAGAGTTTCTGGTGAGAAGCTTCACTCTTGTAAAGTTCTTCCTGAGAAGTTAGGACAAGAGCAGGAAGTATCCCCAATGTATCCTTTAAAAAGACCATCCATCCCTCTGGTGCAGAATAGAGCATTGGCAAGGAAATAGAGGAGGATATGCCAGCTTGACAGGTGAGAAGAGAGCATTAAAATGTTAGAACAACTGTGATGAGAACAGGCCATTCGGCTCAATAAGAATGTCCATTTAATTCACCTACTGTAGATTGTCCAGAATAACATCAAGACGAGACTTGAAGGTCCCTAAAGTCCTACTCTTCAGCACGCTGCTTGGTAATTTATTCCAATTTTCTGTAGTTCTCTATGTGAAGAAAAACTTTTTAACATCTGTGCAAAATTTTTCTTTAACAAATTTAAAAATCTGCTCCTGTGTTCTTATTGAATAATTTATTTTTAAGTAACAGCCTGGATCTTCTGTACAAAAATCTTTCACAATCTGAAACACTTTTCTCATGTCAACTCTTAATTTCCATTTACTTAAAAAGAAGGTTGTGTAATCACCAGGGGGTGTAGCAGTGACCCAAACCCCCAAAATATAACCACACAATGCAATCCAGACTTCAAATGCAAGGTGTTTATTCCACACAAAGCCTTTGAAGGTTCCAATTTCCGCCTTTTCAGGCCACACAACAAAGTAATAAGTTTTCCTTCTCCTTCCACACATACTCTCATCCACCTCCTTTTGACTCTGACCAGACATGCAGGAGAAATGGCTTCTTGTATGAAGGACCTGGGAGCACTTCTGGTGCCACAACAATGCACAATGGAAGCACTTTTGGATGAGGCGGAAGCCCCGCTAAGAAGGTACAATGCTCCCCTGCAGGTTCCTGTAGCACCACCAGAAATCAAGACCGAGCTGTCCTAAAGAACTACAATGCCCACCCTGCATTGCAGGTATCTGTATGGGAGTTCCATCAGTGGGATGCCGCCACCATTTGTACCGGGGGAACACATAACCCCTGTCATGAGACAACTTGTGTCCCTCTAACCAGACCTTCCTTCCAGGAAAGGTACTAGCCCCCAAACCGAAAGGGATGCCAGTCCATTTCTGTCCTTCCCTTATGGCCTCCCTTCCTGGCAGGGCACCTTCCTCCATCCAGGTCGGGATGACTGTCCATCCTGTATGGCACTCACAGTTGGCAGGTGCAAAGCTAAAGCATGTAGTCAGGTTACTGAGTAGTCTTAGTGCCTGTTGTTTTACCATCGTGTGTATTCTACACACTTGTAGCTTCCTATATACCTTTTTCCATTCAATAAGCCGCTTTACTGTCAGCTTTTGGTGGGTTCAAGCTCTGCTAATGAGTGCCCCCTGACAAGTCACAGATGACCACACAATGCATTTCTGTACAGCCTGTGAGCTGTGAAACAGTTTTGAGTTGGATTGCTTTGTGAGACCTACATGCACGTCAGTCTGAACAAATAGAGCCCTTTCAGTGTCAGAGCACTTGTAGCAGCACTGCTGAGGAGGAGGTGGGCAAACACACGCCAGAGCGATAGAAAGGAAAGCAATGATAAGAGCTGAAATGAACAGCAGTAGTCCTCAAAACTCGATTATAGGATTATCCCATGACTAGAGCCCATTCCAGAAAGCTTCTCAAGAACATGAGAGTGCCAGAAGTAGACCAGACGTGTTTATCAGGATCTCCAGGGAGCGGACCGGCTCTGCTCAAGTACACGGTCTCAGGGCCGGTGATTATAATCAGTGTAAATCAATGCCTAACTGGCTACTGGCACAGCGCCTTCTTTGGCAGTGTATAATTATAGAAGGTGTAATTAGAAAGGTTTGTTTTATCAAACTACATAATTAATGCCTTCACTGTATGTATACTATCTTTCATCACACAAAGAATTCACTGACATTCTTTAGATTATTTGTTTTAATGCTGTTACTCACAGACATAATTAAAATGCATGACATGCTGAACATTTCTTTTGGCATCACACCATACTGGATGACAGAAGAAAAAGCAAATGCTCATGGAAGATTTCTGTTGCTTTGTTCAAATTAAATTTTCTAACATACTGGTGGAAAGTAGTAGACCTTGCATGGAATAACAAAACGGCCTTTTATTTATTCACACTTGGCAAAGGCTGAAATAAAATTTCAAACGTTCAGCCTTTCAGTCACTGCAAAACAAACAATCAGAATAGGAGTAGGAAAGTCCGCCCTGACAACTCTGTGCTCCCTTTTAATAACTTTGCCCCACGAAAAAATTACACCACGAATAAAAAAAATATATATTTTTGGGTGGTGGCACAGTGTTTGGCACTGATGCCTCATTCACTTTGAGTCCTGGGTTTGAATCCTTTGCCCACTTTCTACCTGTCTGGAGTTTGCATGTTCTTCCCGTGTGGGTTTTCTTAGGATGCTCTGCATTGCCTCCTATGTCACAAAGATGGGCATCTTAAGTTCACTGCCAATTCTTATCTGTCTTTGTATTTTTGACGGAAGGTGTGTGTATTAGTCTGTTGGACTGTTTGAGTTCTGGATCCTGCATTGTGCCCAGTGCTGCTAGGACAGGTTCATCCTGAATGGGTTAACAGTCCACCACAGAACACATTCACATTAGGACAAATGAATGCAACACATTTGTCATTAGGATGCGGGTGGGAAGTTGGACAATGCAAAGAGAAAATCGATCTATGCATTCAACCCATGATTCAGTTTGGGCATCTAGTAGTTCATATGCCAGGCATCAATAATAGAGCAATGAGACACTGACCCACAAGAATAACAGTGAAAATCAGTGCTTCTTTATTTACAGTGACAAAAATGGGATCAAACAATTTTTAATAAAAGCTGTGTAATCAAATGAAAGAAAATACACAGTACCGAAGACATAATTAAACAAAGCAACAAAAAAAAAAAAATATATATATATATATATATATATTCACATATATTCTTTTCTTCTACTATCAAAAAAATCAAGAAAAACAAAAAAAGGGTTCCCTCTCTATATATAAAATCCAACGTCTATCTGTCTGTGTGTCTGTCCGCTTTCACGATAGAACTACTTCACAGATTTAGATTTGGTTTTTTTCTATAATTTGCTTGAATATTCCGGTCGATTTTGCGACTTCTCTCATTGCGCTATGTATCATAGTTTTCTTGCGGTATTGATTTATTTGCAGAAATCTGAGAGAGAAGCAGGGAGCCTAGGGGAAGAGGACGGGGCCCTCCTCACTCACGCACCAGCCTTACCTCCACTTATCTTGTGAACAAGAGAACTACTTCACGGATTTAGATTGGGTTTTTTTCAAGAATTTGCTTAAACATTCCGGTTGATTTTTCAACTTCTCTCATCGCGCTAAGTATCATAGTTTGCTTGCAGGAATGATATATTCATGCTAATTCGAGAGAGAGGCTGCAGGCCGAGAGGAGGGTGACTTCAGGAGTGGGGAGTCAGTGTACCTCTGTGTTTTTGGAATGTACCTTGCCTCCTACTTAGCTAGTGATACCCTTTTGTTTATTGATTTTTAAAGTTTGTCCTGTTTCACTACTACGCAAGCAGAGCTGCAGGGGATGACTAGTCTTCTATATAGTACACCAAATGATGATACGCAAACAGCTGTCAACTTCACCATCTTGTTCTAATGCCTTTCTGCACTCCCATACTTTGCTCCTTTGGGTGTTCCTCACTAGCAGATCAATACCAGCAGAAAGACATCTCTCCATCTTGTCACTTTCTCCTTTATATGGCCAGGGGATTGTCACGACCAAACCCTTCAAATGCAGGGTCACAGCCTGATGATGCCACGTGTCATGTTCCCTTCCCTGGAACTCGCTACTTCAGCTAATTCCTTCATTCTCATGTGCATACATATGCAAGCCCATCTGCCCGCCAACAGACAAGCTGTTCTCATTCTTTCCCACCAGTAAGAACTCATCTCTTTTTCCAGATACCTACTGTATAACTCTTTCGACTTTCTTTCCATTAAAATCTATTTATTTGCAGCAACTCAATTGCTTGGGCCACCGGCCTCTCCCGCCCTTAGGTCACACTGCCTACTCTGCCGAAAGGAAAGTGAATTCACACATAACTATTTACTTGATAAATATAGACCATAAACTGTTATCTCTAAATCTTTCAGGGCAGATGTTGGCTTTTGTGAGAATTCAGGGGTAGAGGAAAGTAATCAGCTTTAAACTGTGACAAAACTCACTGTTACGTTTTAGGACCAGTTTATACTTCATGCTCAGCAGGCATACGCACACACATCATGGCTGCCACACGTTCCCAACATCCTTTTGTCGTGTCCTGTGAGAACATCCTCAAATATTAATGTGATGCGTGCCCAAGTTGCAGTACCAGCATAAGAGTGGGTAACGTGTGTGTGCAAAATTTCAACACAGGACGGCAGGCTTGCTGGTCCAACAGGATCAATCTAAATGCTTCGATATTTGATGAATGGTTCGATGCGGTGAAGCAAATCATCAAACTTGAATGATGACATGTGAATGTCTTTATGGTGCTTTTCTTCGTCCATTTCTTGCATGGGCAATACAAGCGTCGCATATTCTCCATCGTAATGGCACGATACATTTAAAGGTATCACATACTGTCTTGACATTCTGTGTTGCTGTTGCCATCTTTTTTTTTCATCAGAATGGAAATAATTTTTATTTTTAACATCTTTCTCCCCTCAACTCACAACTCAGCAAAATCAGATGTTGTCTTCGCACTGGTGATTTCTCACACTGACACCTGGTGGAATCCTCCAGATTTCCTTAAAGAATGCACGCAAGTATAGACAGTACACTGCCTGAGTAGCAGCAGTGTCCTCAAGCTCATGCGTCGCGTGATGTTAAGTATACCCCTGGCCTTATTTTGACTCTTTTTGCTACAAGAAAACTTAACTTCATTGATTTGACTCTGCGTGTGCATAAATAGTGAATAGCAATCAACCTCTAAAATGGCATGAACATCTGGCAAGAGACAAAGCGAATATGCAAAGCAAAATACTCTGGATGAATCAGACTCTGACTTCTAAGACTCCGATTTTGATGCAAGTGATCTGGAGATGGAGATTAAAAACGAAAGTGAGGTATTAGCATCACCTAATCGGTCTCCAACTGATCATGGTGCTAAACATGTTCGTGTAGCTGATGCACCAACAGCAACATTCACCTCGGAGGATCGCCACTTACGATGACAAAGGGTGCAACCCAGATTGCATCACAATGCAACTGCCACCGCTGCCCACCTGCTGCATGAAGACAGCCAGGCAGCCAGCCCACCTTATCATTCCGGCTGGTCATCAAGCCACTCCCGTGCAGCTCTTGCTACTGGAGACTCCAAAAATGCACCAACAGCAACCATATCAACAGATGTTTTATGTTGATTTATGTGTGACACCATCGCTTTGTGTTCTTTTCAGAAAACTGAGTTTTTCGGAAAAAATATTCAGCCCTCAAAGAGTTAAATGTGACATGCTTCCTCATATGATATAACTGGGTAAAAGGCAAAAATTAGCCAAAAGCAGAACACTAGTTTAAAGAAGGGCACATTCAAAAAAACACACCAATTGGCAGGTGGCCCTACCTCTTGGGGGAGCACCCACAAAACACATAGACACAATTATAAACAAAGAGTAATACAAATAACGGTTGTGGCAAGTGCCCTCTTCTACGCAGTGGTGTGCTGGGGAGGCAGCATAAAGAAGAAGGACGCCTCACGACTGGACAAACTGGTGAGGAAGGCAAGCTCTATTGTAGGCATGGAGCTGGACAGTTTGACATCCGTGGCAGAGTGATGGGCGCTGATCAGATTCCTGTCTGTCATGGAGAATCCACTGCATCCACTAAACAGGATCATCTCCAGACAGAGGAGCAGCTTCAGTGACAGACTGCTGTCACTGTCCTGCTCCACTGACAGACTGAGGAGATCGTTCCTCCCCCACACTATGCGACTCTTCAATTCCACCTGGGGTGGTAAACGTTAACATTATACAAAGTTATTGTCTGTTTTTACCTGCATTTTTATCACTCTTTAATATTGTTTTTTATCAGTATGCTGCTGCTGGAGTATGTGAATTTCCCCTTGGGCTTAATAAAGTATCTATCTATCTATCTATCTATCTATCTATCTATCTATCTATCTATCTATCTATCTATCTATCTATCTATCTATCTATCTATCTATCTATCTAATCAACAAAAGAAACATTAACATAAATAAAAGAAATAAAACAGACTTAAAACATATATTTGCACCCAACACAACACACACTACCATCCTAACGCCATGAAGTCACAATTGTGTCAATATCAAGTTACTTGCTTAACAACGAGCATTGTCACCAATAACCATATGGCCACTGCTAGAAATTAATGCATAGCTAAATGCTGGGGTCCAAATTAAAACAATAAGCAAAATGGTGTCACATAAGAGCAGTAAATAGTTATAATAATAAAGAAGGTCAGGTCAGGTCAGGTTGGGGAGCATGCACTGGCACAGCATGTTGCTGCACCCACCACACGACGAAACAGCTTGGGATCCTGGTTGTCAACCCTCCAGGCAGATACGCGGTCCAGTCCCACCCTCCGGAAATGACCCTCTATCTGCCACAGCCAGGTGTTATGTGGGCGTCCCCCTGGACTGGTCCAGCCACTCAGGTCCTCAACAATGAGGATCCTGCAAGCTGGATCACCCTCAGGGAATCGCTCCACAAGGCCGTAGTGCCATAACTGACGCTCCCTAACAAAGCAGGTAATGTGCTTCATTCGGGACTCCATGAGAAACACCTCATTCGACACAAAGTCAAACCAGCGGTACCCAAGGATTCTCCAAAGAGACATAGTACCAAAGGGTACGTCCATGTCTCACAACCATATAGCAAAGCAGAACCACCAGAACTCTAAAGACTTGGACCTTCGTTCTTTTGCATAGATATCGGAAGCGCCAAACACCCCTTTCCAGCGACCTCATGACCCCCCCATGCTCTCCCAATCCATCTACTGACTTCATAGGAAGAGTCACCAGAGACAAGAATGTCACCGCCGAGGTAACTAAATCCCTCGACAAGGTTGACACTCTCTCCGCAGATAGACACACTGCTGATGGCTGTGCCCAAGAGGTAATTAAAGGCCTGGTAAATAAGGTAATGCAAAAAAAAAAAATGTTAAAAACCAATCTTGCAAAAACGCATTCTAAACATAACTTCAGCATCAAGCTGCAATATAGCAGAAACTGTCAGTCAAAGTACCCCTTTCCATATCAACAGGCTGTCATTTCTCCCACCCATTGCCCAAGTGCCATCTGACCTGACACGTGCCCTCTAGTGGTTAACAGCAGATCTTCACACATGCAGAGCCTTGCTTTGATCTCTTGGATTGCTTTATATATAACAGAATACTTGAACACATATCTCTGATGTCACCCTCCATGACTTGTCCATTTCCATAACTTCATTTGTCAATGGAAGTGCTAATCAGCCGTACACTTAAGCATATAGCCCACTGACCTGACCCCTGGGAATTCTAAAGCAATCAAACAGATGCATCATATGGGTTACATAAGAGTGATGTCAATATTTTTAGAGGTTAATGGATTGCCATTTTACTTGCTGAAGTTACCTCACTCTCTGAGTGTGTTACCATTTGCTCATGTTGTTTCTCTGGAGTTTAACTTTGACTATTTTTATTCTGCTCACTCAGCATTTTATTTGGCCAACTGCATTCTTTGCTCAATTTGGCTCCATTTAGTTCATGCTTTTCTTATTTTGTTTTGGTTAACAAAGAGCCACAAATGAGACAAGCAGCTTTGATAATAAATGGATGGCTGGATGACTATTTTAGTGAACTGATTGTGGTCAATTTACAGTTTTATTATTTTTGTTTGCCTGGTTTCTTTTATTTATGCGGTCAAATGTGCATTTTGATTCAATTTTTGTTACCATTTTTTTTTCTTTGGGTTGTTTTGTTTAAGCTGGCTTGTCATATTTTCCATTGATTTACACTGTGTAGTTTGGGTGTATTTATCTTGTACTTGTTTTTTTTTTTGTTACACTTTATGTTTTAAGATTACAATTTGTTGAGTTGGATTCACTTTGGTTTTATTGAGTGTACATCAATGTAGGTTATATTTGAATCAATTCCCAATTAATATTCCTTTTAGTTGGTTATGGTGATTGCATGGTATGACATTAGCCTGCATCAAGCCCTGCAAGCAGGTTCTGCAACTTGCAAAGAAAAATTGGGGGTTCCATTCCATTCGAATTAGTGGGGTTCTTAGGTGCCATCGTTTGCACGGCTGCACTTGGGTCCTAATCTGAGATCCTGAGGTGGTTTGCCATGTGGTGGGTGTGGAAACACACTGTATCAGTGCATGCTCCCAACATCTCTCTATCCCTCTCATGGTAGCACAATGTTGAGTATTGATGCTTAAAACATCCAAGAGATCTGCATTTGAATCCCAATCTGGTCAAAGCCTCTGTGTTGTTTGCATGTTCTCCACATGCCTGTCTGTTTTGTTTTTTTTTTCTCTCCAACTGTTCCAGTGTTCCTCTTTTATCCCAAAGACAAGCAGGTGAACTAAATTGATGATTAAGTTGAGCCCTGCATGAGTGTGTGTGCCTTGTTGGGTAGCAAAGGGAAACATCAAAGGACACAAACAGTCATATACTCTCCTATGGAAAGTTAGCTTGACTTCAAAGTTCAGCTCAGGCCCACTGGGAAAGTCTTTGGTTTGTGCTGTTTTGCAGTCCTTAAGAAGGATAGACTCTCCATCTACTCCTTTACTCAACAGTTTTACTGGGTAGGTAAGTAGGTAAGTAAGTATGTCTGGCACCACATATGTCAGTGGGCCTCTAGATGGTGCTGCTGAGTTAAATGTAAATGTTGCCCATAAGACAAAAATAAGTAAAATAAAAAATCTATTCCTTCTTGTTTTTTACAGGATCGGTAAGTAAGTATGTCATATTAATCAGATACTACATACCTTCTATGTGCTAGCTTACTGCTGCTGGGTGTGCTTTATTCCTGTTATATCTCGCATCATGCCTCAACATATGTAGAGTGAGCTCTACATGAGTGAATGCATTATAGGTGTGTGTGCACTGAAACAAACATCAGCATGAGGCACTGATCAGTTGTAGGATCCACTAATTCACACTGCTAAACAGACTAACATGTGCTTATTTGGGAAGTGAAGGACATAGTAATGTTCAACTAATATTGAATAAGCTTTGCACTCATCAGAAAAATTTATCGTCATTAAGTCAACCTGGCTGCTGACGCCCAGAAGAGCAGCTCACAACACTTACTCAGTAGTCAGTACTAAGCACACCAGACCCATAAATTCTGGAAGGAGCGATAGCTATTCCAAAATAACACCTTCATTACCTAATTTTTTTGAATTCGCAGACACCTCTGCAATATGTGACACTAGAATCGACAAACTTCATACATGCTTGGAAATTGACTAGAATTATGTAATCAAACCACAGCTTCCCCAGTATAAAATTAATTATAAATGTAATTTAATCCCTTGATCTGCTCAGGTTTTGTGGACATCTTGGTCAATGATTCAAGACCTCATGGACACCCTTCATGTATCAATGATTTTCTTTCCTGCTACATCCATCCATCCATTTTCCAACCCGCTGAATCCGAACACAGGGTCACGGGGGTCTGCTGGAGCCAATCCCAGCCAACACAGGGCACAAGGCAGGAAACAATCCCGGGCAGGGTGCCAACCCACCGCAGCCTGCTACATACATATTGCTGTTAAGAGAAGCTGGAAATCATTGTTCCAGATGTAGTAGTTGTGGTGCAAAGAAGAGTGAAATTCTTACTTGCATGTCCTACTCACAACCAACACTTTGTCACTTTCTGGAATCATGATAAACAAGAAAAGTCTGAATTAGTGTAAGCCGCCCCTAATCTGGGGGTATTCATAACAAATGTAATAGTGAGGTAGACGTACATAATAACAAGAATGGTTGCATCAGATATTTGAAATATTAAGATGTGTGCTAGCTTGTCTAGCTTGTGGGACTTCAGCAGTTAACAGGTTCCGAGAAGCCAAGCGGAGCACAGCGATGCCAGTTATGGAAGCAAAAACTCTAGTGTGGAAGGAGATCAGTGAAGCCATGGAAAAATGACTTTTGGTCAGCCTTGTAGAAATTCTGGCAATCTGTCTATCAACTCAGAAGGGAGAAGCACTGCTTCACCCATACAGTTTATAGCAGGGATGGAGTACTGCTAACCTCACCTGGCGATATAGTCGTGTAGTGGAAGGAGGACATCCTAAATCTCACTAACATGCCTTTATTTGAGGAAGAACTCAGAGGAGGACTCACCCATCACTGGAGTTGAGGTCTCTGAGGTAGTTAAAAAAGTCTTTGGTGACAAGGCTTTGATTGTGAATGACATATGTTGTGACAACTTTAAAAAGGGCATACAACTGCATTCCTTGGGGTGTGATGTAGAGGGTGCTTTGGGAGTATGGTGTCCTGGGTCTGCTGTTGCATGCTGTTTGGTACCTGTATAACCTAAGTGAAATCTTGGTTTACATTACCAACAATAAGTCAAACTCATTCAGGGTGTCTGAGCTCAGTTTTAGGGATAGGGTGATGAGTGCAGACATTTGGGAGCAGCACAAAGTCCAGCTGCTGATCCTCAACATCGAAAGGAGCAAGTTGAGGTAGCCTTAGCATCTGATTAAGATGCCTCCTGTATGCCTCCCTGCGGAGGGACACCTGGGTATCTTCATTTACACTGCTGGTCCCAAAACCCAGACCTGGATAAGCGTCAGAAAACTGGATAGATGAATGGATGGAAAATGTGTGCTTCAATTTCAATGTTTAAACTCTAAATATTTTTGATTATAATAGAAATTTGTCATTTCTCACCCACTGACAGAGGTCCACAGAGGGCTGGCAAAGGATCGAAAATCAAAAATAACATCATATTCATAGTCACTGACTTTGAAATAGTCTAAAATGATACCTGACATGTTTATGTTTGAAATTTTTTCATTTATAGTCTTCTGGGAGTGGCTCTTAGAGGGGTAAAACCACTGGTAAAGAATCAAATATCAAAAAAAATTATAATATTTGTGATCAGCAACTTTGAAATAACATAAAACAACACTCCACATGCCTGTGTTACCGATCCAAATTTTTTTGAAGTTTTGTGAAAAGGAATAACTTTGACCCCTTGTATCTCATTAGGGGGTGAACCCCTGGTGTAAGAGCCAGTCTTAGAATGTTTAGTGTTAGAATTGCTTAATTTCAATAGTAAAATAACAGTTCCTTATAGCTACTTAGATTATGGTATAGATTTTTACACCCTCGAAGTTAATATGAAATAGAACTTTCCTAGCTACTGTATATCTGTATACTGAGTGTTAATTAAGCCAGCTATGAAATAGTCTCACTGCTAGCCTGGACTGTTAGATAAGTTTACAGTTTGCAAATAGGAGATTGGCATACAGTTTTCTGACCATTTTAATGTGCTTAATGTTCTTCACGTAATGTGACTGTATGACCAAACTTAGAGAAATAAAACAAGATAAATAAGCCTTAAACACAACTTTTCTTAAACAAGAACTTTTACTTTCTTTAATATAATTTTTTCTCTATTTTTTTGTGTAAACTGTTTTGCTTTTAATTTTACCAAAACGTTTAAAACGGAGTATGAAAACCTTGGGCGCGTACCACCACCCTAACCTTGACACAGATAGACACAGAGACACACCAGTGCAAACAACACATGATTTATTTCTTTTGTTGCCTTCTCAGGACAGAGTGCACAAATCACCACAATAATACAGCTCAGTCCTTCTCTTTTCTCTTGTCTCTCTTTCTCTCTCACTCTTTCTCTCTTCTGCCACCTTGACTCCTATCCCACAAGCTTTGTCCACCTTCCATTCGACTATTGCTCCTCAAACAGAGTGAGGCGGCCTCCTTTATAGTGCACCAGGTGCTCTGTGATCCTCTTCCGGCAGCACTCCTGTGTGTGGTGGAAGTGCTGCAGTCCAGGGCTCCAGAACTGTCCAGGTGGTGGTCATGGGCCCCCATCAGGGTTGAGCTTCCAGACTCCCAGCCTGTGGTCCCAATGCAATGCAGGAGTGTTGCCCTCTCATGTTCTGTTGGAGATATTGCCATGAACATGTCCTCTCCCCCAGTCTTTCTATCACATGGGTGTCCCGGCCAGGTAAGGGCTCCAGTCGTCCACCACAGGAGATATTTGGTCTGTGGAATTATTTGGAACACGCGTCACACTATTGCCTGAATCATCCTATGAAGCAAACTAAAAGTGGAAGAACTTTGGCAAATTTGGACAAACGTAGCTACACTTGGTGTTGGTTAATATGGCATAAATAATTTCAAGTCCTTCTGTTCATTTTTGCTTAAAAACTCCTATTGGTTTACTCTTTATAATACCAATGTAATTTCCTGCAAAAATATGGTCCAAACGTGTGCCTAAAAATGAGGGCTTTTCAGGTCAAGAGGGCCAAAAATAGTTGGGAATGTCAAAAAAACTTGACATCTTACATAAGCAGGCATCAAGACAAGTTAAACTGTGTATCATTAAAAAAACTGAAGTGATTTCAATGTGTTCAGAAGTAATTCTAATGAACACAATATGATAAAATACGGAACTCTAGGTTATTTAATTGAAAACACAAAGCTTTAACAACTCTCTTGTTCAGACCATGGTGGACTTCAACAAACCTCTGTTGATTTTCTTTTGTTGTGCTTTTTTTTTGTAAACTCACACCTCAATGGTGTCTCAACTGGAACACCTAATGCCATTTGGTGTCTTTTCTACAAATTCACATGCTTTTTTCATCCTAGAATATACATATTTGAGTAGAACTCACTGAGGCCCGTTTGATGACCTGGCCACTGTCTTGTCCAGGTGATGTCAGAGTATTCAAACATTTGGAGGATGGAAGATTACAGAGGGCCGAAATTCCAAAGTCTCAAGGGAGAGCAGGTCAGTGGTTGTGGTACTTCAGCATAACAAGTGTTCAGTAGTGGTTGGTGTGGTAGCACTTTTCATAACTTTAACATAATGGTGTTTTTGTACATAAAGCCAATAAGACAAGGAGATTCAAAACAAAAGCAAGTCATGCAACATAATATTATTAATATTAAGGAGAAATTATATTTTAATTTTAATTGATTTTAATTAATTAATTTTAATTTTAATTAATTTCAACCCTGCAAGAGAGGGAGGCAGTGGAAAGTAGTGAGCACTTGGAATAAATTACACTTAATTCAGTCAGAAGTAACCACTAATGCAGCAGATTAAATGATCAAGAATGTGGCACTTTCATATAGAACAGGGGTGTTCAACTCCAGACCTGGTGGGCTGCTGTGACTGAAGTGTTTCATTTTAACCATCTTCTTAATTAGAGAACTGTTTTTGCTACTTATTAACTT